>NW_026731957.1:360000-475000 GCF_028476545.2 Physella acuta | reverse complement strand
TAACCTTAACCTTAACCTTAACCTTAACCTTAACCTTAACCTTAACCTTAACCTTAACCTTAACCTTAACCTTAACCTTAACCTTAACCTTAACCTTAACCTTAACCTTAACCTTAACCTTAACCTTAACCTTAACCTTAACCTTAACCTTAACCTTAACCTTATCCTTTTCTTTTTTTCTTATCTTTAACCTTAAATTTAAGCTTAAACTTAATCTTAACCTGAACCTGAATCTGAACTTTTTGCTGAAAATGGCATGGCACTTCGCACCTGTTAAAAGGCTACCTGTTAAATTTTAAGAACATTGATTTTTAACCGTCGAAGACCTTTTGTCATTACGATTCGAATTTCTCTTTCTTTGAGTTTTTTTTTTTTTTTGTTTTACTCATGCACTTAATATTCAATGGAATTTTGCAAAATAAATTTGCAAAGCCCAATTACAAAGTAAATACCCCGTGTCACTCAGTAAATACAAACCAAGAACAAAAGTGAATGCATTGTTCCTCATTGACGTATTTGCTTTGTGCACATCAGCAATGTGACACATTTTAATCCGAAGTCCTAATTAATAAAAGACTCATCTATTTTAAAACAGTTTAGTATTGATTTTAAAGGAATTTTTAAATATTTGTTTTTTTTTTATTTGTGTGTGTCGTCTAAAACGGAAGAAATTAAAAAAATAAATTTATCGATTGAGTTACTTTTCTTTTATGGCTAAAATGAAGGAATCATGCAAGTCAATTAATTGATTAATCTCGTTTATATTATATTTCTCAGAATCTTGTATTTTCCAGCAGTAGCGTAGCTAGTATTTTTGGCCCGCTATGCAAAAATTATCAGTGGTTCCCTTCTACAGCCGTTAGGCTACAATGAAGTTAAACGAAAAAATCAACTGCTACTTACAAAGTAGGATTTAAAATATAAATATTCTGTATATTTTGTATTTTATACATCTTGATTGTGTATATATACTATATTATTATGTAGGCCTACTACCCCGTAGTTTTGTAAAAATGTTACAGGCTTTCAGTTATTTTTAAGTAACCAATCACAGTGGCATCACAAGGTGGGTGCAAAGATCCACTCCTGATGACAACATTTAGGCGTGACAAAACTCGTTTGTATCCAGCTAAAATAATCAAAGTTTAGTGAGAGAAGGCTAACATCCCACACAAAATGCAAAATAGTTGGTGGACGATGGGGGTAACACTTTTTGTAAACGCGTAGGGTAACACTCGACCTTATGACGCCACTAACCAAACACATTTTTTTTTAAATGCCCATGTTTTATTTACATTTTTTTTCTCATGCTTTTGAACTTGAAAAATAATTATTAAGTTCATTTAGATTTATTAAAGCAGCTTCTGTATGTTCGATACTTAGGATGGCCAAGATACTGGCACAATTGACATATTTTCAATTTGTTTCATAACAAATTTAAATCATCAGAATGAGGAAATTATGTTATTTTAAAATTCACTCATAGACATCAAAATCCCCTTTCCAATCACCGTGGAATGTTAAAAAAATGTTTATACTAAGTAGCCTTATTTTTTTAGTTTTAGTGCATTATTCCATAACAGCTTGTTATTTAACGTTTGTAAGAATTTTTTTTCGATGTGTACTCAAAGATCAAACATTTGCAAAAATATCGATATATTAGCACACTGAACGACAAATGATTTATTGATTAATTGATTTTTTTTAACTGGCAAGGTTCATTTTTTAATCAAATAGAATATTATGTATAGCTGTTTCAATATTAAAATCTAAAATATAATAATTAAAATAAATGTCTTTCTGAACTACTTATATTTATTTACTATTAAGTATATATTTAAAAAAGGTTTAATAAATTAAGTATTAAATAAAATATAATAATAAGTATTTTAATGAACGGAAAATTATTAATTAAATTAGGAAAACTTGTTTCCTATAACAAAAAAACATTGTTAAAAAATAACTATAAGATCTTAAGAGCGGCCAATGCTTATATTAAAAAAAACAAATTTAATTATTTTTTTTTAATAAAAAAAAATTCCACACACAAAAAATATATATTTGCTTTAAGACCCGATCAAAAGATTGCAATCTCTAAAAGACATCCGCCCATTCTATACGCCTGTTGAAACCAACTACAGTGATTAGCAGTTCACCGTTGTTAACACGCTGTTTGGGTAATTGCTTAAGATTAAATCGGTTAATATCTTCACTTTTAATATATATTAATATTTACACCTTTTGAAATAACTAATTTAGTATCTATTGAGAGGTTCGTACATATTCGTCGAGGACTAATGTGTCTGGAAATGTCATTAAAACTAGGTTCAAATCGAGTTACAAAATTTGCAACAAACCCACGAACCAACCAAAATTGAAAGATATTGTGAACTAAATAAAAACTCAAAATAACGATTCTATTTAAATATGTAGATGATAGAATGGGAGAAGGACGATTACGGAGGTCAGAACGTGATACATCCGGTCCCAGAGGACATCTGGAGACCACGTGTGGTCATCATGAACACGTTAGGGGACCGGGACCCGTTTGCTGACGACGTCGCGTGAGTAGTTTTCTCCTTTTTCTGAGAAACTGTAGAAAGGAACGGGGCTGGTAGAATAAGGCGGAATAGTTTAGTATCTTTAAATCATTTCATATCAATAAATACAAATTCATAAACAGATGCTGTCAGAAATACTGTGTGTTAAAATAAGTTATTTTAAATTAAATCACCCCCCCCCCCATTTTGTGCTTGTGTTAAAATAATAAACCCCTCCCCCCCCCCAGACCCGTGTATGTCTACAGCGATGGTTCAGTATCCTGGGTACCTGGGACACTGTTGACAACTTCCTGTAAACTGGACCTGACGGACTACCCGTTTGACCATCAGAGCTGCACAATCCAGGTAATTGTTTAATGAACAAGACAGCACCTTAATGCAATCTTTTTTTTTTCCCAACATCATTTTTTTAAACTTAAAATGTTACACTGTTTATATTGATATTTCGTAAACTAAACACTAATACATTCAGGCATCTAGTGAAGTTTGTTTCTAGGTCGATATCTTAACTTTAGGAAGACGGTGTTTGATATTAAGAACGAGCTATCGTTTCATTGAGCAAAGAGAACAAAGTAAAAAAAAAATGCAGCTTAATTAAAATATTGGATAATAATACAATAGGCGAGAAAAGTGTATGTATTCATACCAAGTTGTTTTTTTTTTGTTAAATCTTATAAAAAGTATAGCAAGAGGTCAAATTATGGTTACATTTAAAAAAAATTAAAGCCGTTTTGGAAACCTGCGATTACACACATTTTCATAATTTTGTATTGAATTCAAACCGTTGATAAGTCATTTAGAATTATTATATCAATCCAAATATTTTTAAAAACCACCTACTCTTAAAAACCACCTACTCTCTTCCTTGAAGTCAACCTGAATAGACAGTGAAAGTCAAACGAAGAAAATTACTAGTGTTTTTCATGATAAAATACACAATAGCGGTCAATGGTGTATAGCCAAGTAGTTTATTTAAATTACATAATACAGGGGTTCCCAACCCCGTGCCCGCGGGCGCCATGGCGCCCGCCGAACGATTCGTGTGTGCCCGCCTCTCACTATTCGACAGAGACAGAATTTTTTTTTTTCATAAACATTATTGAAAGGTTGAAGGGGATGGTTTGTGGGGGAGGGGGTGCAAATCGAAAGTTTGAGGGGGGGGGGTGCAAATTGAAAGTTTGACGGGGGGGGGGGGGTGGGGGGGTGCAAATCGAAAGTTTTGTCCCCGGGTGTCGTGACGGGTCGCTACGCCTCTAGAAGGAGTTTGTCGATTTAAAATAGGTGGTGCCCGCCACCAAACCGATATTTTAGAATGTGCTCTAGAGTAAAAAAAGGTTGGGAACCCCTGACATAATATAACATCCCACAACACACTGACTACTAAATAAAACCATTATCTAAGTTATTATTATATTACTAGTAGTTATTTGTTGAATAATTCTAGCCTTAATAAAACCGGAAGTCATTCTGTACTTATTTCTCAAATATTATAAAATATTCAGTTTTGGTTGAAACCATTTGGAACTGGCTTTTTAAGCCTATTAGACTATATATATATATATATATATATATATATATATATATATATATATATATATATATATATATATATATATATATATATATATACATATAAAGAAAAGTGGTCGGGTGCTCGATCGGGCACTACCCGGCTCCTGCCTTGGGGAAATAGAACACGGGGCCGGTGACGGTTGGCCGCAAAGTTAACGATGAGGGGTCGAAATTGACCTCGACTAACCGGCGCTTTATGAGCTATATATCGAAAAATAATTTCTCATAAAAGGAACTTCTTCACAACTCCTGAGGTCGTAGACCGACCCCCGGGGTGGCAAAAAATTGTTTTCACTATAAAACATTGTTAGTTTGGTAAAAAACGATGACTATTTTCAAAACAATGTTTTGGAACTATGGCTCTTTACATCTGGCTAATTTTTTTTTCCATAAACCTTGGTAAAAGAATCGGCTTTTTGGATAAACTATCGGTCAGCCTCTGCTTGCAAGGCGAGGGCTAAAAGTGACCATGGCTGAAATTCTTCTTAAATGAGTTGTACATCAGCCCCTGTGGGTCAGGAAAAAAAATAGTGCTACCCTCCGGAAAACCCCGTAACAATGTTTTAACAGACCAGAGGCCATATTTCCCAATATAAGGATAGTACAATTTTTGTAAAAAAAAAATTCATATATCTGGACGTACAAAACCATTCACAACTCCTGAAGGCGTAGGAAAACCCGCGATGGTCACTATAAAAGAGGCGTTATCTTCGGGAAAACTTCAGAATCGCTTTAGAACTGGGTCCAAATTCTCTATATAAACATTGTTATTTTGGTGAAAAACGATGACTATTTTCAAAGCAATGTTTCGGAACTTTGGCTCTGTAAATCTGGCTCATTTTTTCCATAAACCTGGGTAAATGAATCGGTTTTATGGATATAGTATATGACAGCCTCTGCTCGCGCGGCGTGGGCTAAAAAGTGACCACGAGTGAAATATATCGAAAAAAAAAATCCCACATAGGAACCAATCACTTGTTAATTAAGCATTAAAATTCTCAAATGCTTTGAAAACTTAATCGAAGCTAGGCAGTAAGCCTAGTTTGTACATAGATTTATTGAAGCAACATCTGTCTTTTCTGATCCAGGGAATTTAATTAAAATGCTATACCTGTAATTGTTTTAAAGTGTACGTCAAATTATTCTTACAGATTGTAGCTATGACACTCACGACAAAAGAAATGTCGTTTACGGCCTCTATTGACAAGGCTGGCGTCTTATTTTTTACGACCAACGGCGAGTGGGATTACCTGGGCTCAAACGTTACAGCTTCCTATATAGACACGGTGTTTTGGAACTTGTCCTCTGTTGATGTAGGTTTTAGATATAATATTACTATTAATATTAATATTTTTATAATATAAAAACAAATGTTTACATCGGTGTACATAATCCTCTTTAGACCTAGCTATCCATTTGGCCAGAGGTGTAGCGACCCAATCGGACGCCGGGGTAGAACTATCAATTTTGTCCCTGCCTCCCATTTAAATTATATTTATTCATGTTAGTGAATAAACGCCCCCCACGCCCCCCTCATTGAAAAGTTTTTGGCGCTTTTTGCCAGTCAATAGTTTTTACTTTGGTGCCACACATTGACTGATTCAGTACTTAAAGCTCAAATTTAGTTTTAATTTTTTTACACCTTTTGCCGCCCCCTTAGAGACGCCACTGAATAGAGCAAATGAATTAGAGCTCCTATGTTTCTTGACCTTGGCAAGCACTATGCCTAGCCGCCTTTACTTTCAGTATAGTTATTTAGATACCTATCAGAGCTGGGTGGACTCATGGACGTTCCAATGAATACATTCCGGATTCGAACTCGAGACTTTCTGGTAAACAGTCTAGAGCTCTACCATTAGGCACGCCGTCCAACCTACATTGATGAATCACAGGTATGGCTTTTAATTTGATATTAAATATTGACTTTTAACGTTAGACCAGCAATTAAATTGTGTTACAGTACCTGTGCAAGAGCTCAACTTGACCCTTTCAGATTGAAAAATATATCACATTGATATTTTGTTTAACGTTTTTGTTTTAGCTTAGTGTAAAGTTTTGATCTCATTATAATAAGTATAATGTGCTGATCCCTAGTAGAACATGTAATGTCATGTCTCTTGAGTCCATCAGCTGTGTGGAGAGAGGTTCTAAAACCTGATCAGCATCTTTCTTATCATCCAGTGGTCTATTAGTAAATGGAGCCATATTATTATACAGTACCGTGGTGATAGCTTTTACAACATTGTTTTCAGATAACGTTTTTCGTGAAGAGGAGACCCACCTTTCTCCTCATCAACATTATCCTCCCTGTCGTGTTTCTCTCTTTCCTCAATCTGCTCGTCTTCGTCATTCCAGTGGAGTCTGGGGACAAAGTCAACTATGGTGAGTTGTCTTCATTTTGCCAGTGGTTCTAAACCTGGGTCCGATTGAAACACAGGGGTTAGGTGAGTCAGTCTCAAGGGTTTGGCGGAAATTAAAACGCACACAAGACTCATAATATTCGCGATAGGATTTTGTCAGATAGAACTATTAAGTAGGTTTCGGTGATTGCGCATTTTAAACTGGTTGGGTTCGGTACCTATTAAAAATATTAAGAACATCTGAACCAGATACATTATTTTAATGCTAACTTGGTAATGGTAAAATCGCAGTGTTTAAAGATAATTTAATATTTCCTGATGTTTTATACAATTTATTTTAAAATATACTTAACGGAATAAGCACGATGTACGCTACATTTCATAACGGCAATATAGTACTCTATATTTCTTTAAAATTTTCTGCGACCCGTCAACTATTTTATAAACAGCAATATCATTTCAATACCAAATGTAGTCACAGGCTCATTTTATATTTATCAAAATGAGCATTTTTTCGAGATGGGATCCGAACCCACAACTACACATGACACTGAATTGTCTCGGCTACTGTGTATGAGGTCAGAAGTATAAAATCTAAGACCAGATAGCTCTAAAACTAAGCGCGTCAAGTTTGACTGAGCTTGCTTGGTAAAAATGGATTGTTCTTGAACACAGTTTCGTGATTAAAAGCAAAACCTGCACTGCAAGTATGTCAAAACTACACCAGCTAATTTTGCTTTCTTTATGTTATATCTTGATTTGAAAAGCGAGTAGTTTATGATATTTAAAAAATCAAAATCATAATTATGTGAGTAAACATAAGAAATAATAGCTGAATTAAAACATTTATCTAATAAATATCAAGATAAAAAACTAGTGTATGTGTGGTTTATGTTTAATATAAATGTATATGAAAACGGGTGATTTGAGGCCTCTGTATGACCTGCAGGTATCACAGTACTTCTGGCACTGTCTGTCTACATGAGCATGGTCAGCTCTCTACTGACCAGCTCCTCACTGACCACACCAAAGCTGACCCTCTACCTCTTCATCCTCCTCATCATCTCCATGCTCACCGTTATCGACAGCATCGTCATTGTCGTACTAGACAATTTAGAGGAGGTAAAAAATTATTTATCAAATTGTTTTATTGAAACAAGGTGCAGTAATAGGCCATCATGATATGAACATAGTAAAACAATAATTAGTTCATCGAATGCAAAATGCATTTACGAATTCTTAATTGGATTTGAAATATTTTTCAATAAATCCGGTTAAATTTTGTTAATTAAGATTGGCTAACAAAATATAAAAATTCATTAAAATATTAAATAAAATACTGTATATGTATGGTTTTAAAATTTTGAAATGATGAATCAAAAACAATGTATTCAATCTATTTTTAGAATGAATATCAAACCATTATTGCAGAAAGAGGGCGTTCATCTCAAGGCTCAAGAAAATTTTCAATCAGCTGTCAGCAAAGTCAAAATCTTACACAGGGCTGTTACTCCAGTTTCAAATATGACAATGGATAAAATCCATGTCCTACCACAAGGAAAGCAATCTCTTGTGAACGTCTCGGAAGTGACGTCATTCAATGATGATGTAACGTCGTCTCATTCCCCCACGAAGAAATCAGCTGATGAAGAAAAATATCATGCGACACCACGCAGAAACAAGTACAAGGTAATAGGCAAACACATAGACGCCATCTCGTTCGTTGTGTTCTTTTTCATCTGGATCTCTGTGACTCTGGGCTTCTTGTTTGACATCGCTTTCTAGAGTCACACAATCATCAATATTTCGGATCTTTGTGACTCTTGGCTTTCATCGTTTGTGTTTTAAGTACCACAGTTTCAAATGCAACACTGCCATAAAATTAATTTTGCTTTTAGCGCGCTTTTAGTATCAACAGATTATGCGTTTTTTTCTACTTTTTTTATTAATATTCTTGCTATATTTTATTTGATTTATGAAAGTTTGCTTTCAACGACAATAAAAGCCATACGTTTTTCAATTTGTATTAAACATTATTAAATAACAGCCAACTATTTATTATTTATTTCCTTCTTCACACGCCTTTATAAGGATTCTGCAGAGCATCGCGGGCTCTATTGTAAGCACTGTAGCAAATATGGTCATTTTAAAGAGAGCCATACACTATAAAATCGTTATGCTACTATAATCGTTGACGAAATCGAACCAGTCACATCGGCCGACGTCCCAGTAGTAGAGGTTTACAGCAGCTACTTGAGCACATGCTCTGACCAGATGGTTGGTATGCGAGGCAATTTGGTGCTTTGTGTGGTGGGGTGTTCAGATCACGTCTTTTCTATATTGTAATTTCACTAATGCTTCCGCCATCCATCCCGTTTTCGAGGTATATATAAAAAACCAACACTTTTAATTCACATACAAATAACGAACTCATCAAGGTTTCTTGTTGCTGGCATAACATGAAACCCAATGCTTCCTCCTGTCCCACTGCCAATTAACTAATTGTTCCTTATGTCTAGTCTACTACGTCGATCTGTATTTGTCGCTTTATGCTCACACAAGACATATATTAAACAAACAAAAGAAAAGCAGGTTAACTTTGAATACGAACTAATCCTTTAACTTCCTTATCAAGTTGACTAGAATCTTCCATCATTGTTGTTAAAATGGATGAAAATTCATGTTTTAATTTTTATATTTTTTGCAATCAAAGTGACCCTTAAAAATGTACGAAATTTAATTTTTTTAGAATCAATTCTATAAAAGTTGCAAATCCATAGAAGTTAAAAATAACTTTTAACAGTTGTAAGACTACATTTCTATTTATTATCAGACCTATGCTATAGCTTCCACTTTTAATTTCGGATACCAAACATTGATTTGCTGTGTAGGAACTCCGTAATCGGTATTCTGAAAATCCAACTTTTTTAAAAGCTCTTTTTTTATTCAAAATTTTAACGATTTTTTAAAAAAAAATATTTTAAACCCCATTACTTAGTTTAGCCATTTTTAAATTTCAATAATGTGATAAATGTAAACAGTCAACTTGTTTTTGGTTTTTGAAAAAAAGCAGTTTTTTTAGTGAAAAATACTAAAAACTTCTTTTAACACCAATCTTAGAAAGGGCCAACAAAAACCGAATAGTAAGATTTTATAACCATACTTTATTTAATTACATGATCTTTTTAGTGGGTCTTTCGAAAAATTTTGAGACTATTTCCGTTGGGTCTATTGTCCATTTTTCTCCATTGTTAGCCCGTTCACATTAATCTACGCAATTACAGCTACAAAGTTACTTCTGTTCAACATTCATGCAGAAAGCACCAAGGTTATGAGAACTTAACATTCATGGACCCAGCTAGCAACATAGATTCAAATTGTGAAATAGGCCTGCATTGACGACATCATAAAGCAAAAAGACTGAACTGACGCTGCAATCGAATTTATGATCCAATACATAAGTGTATGTGTTAGAATAAATATTCACAGCGCAGTAAAAATAAAAATAAACAATGTCAAAGAGAAATAAAATAAAAAAACTAGCCCAATTCGATTATTGGTGTATTGATTAAACTAAACATTTTATTTTGTTAAATAATTAGTAGCGTACTTTTTAATCAAACCAAAAAAAAAAAATCTAAATTTCTTTAACGTAAACTTTAATTAGATTATTTAAAATTTTATAAAAATCTTAGTAGACTTACAATAATTTAGAAAAGCTTTAGTTAATTTAACATAGTTCACAAATTACGCTCAGCGGTGTCGCTAGACCGGGTGTTATCCGGTGTAACACTTCATGGTGTAACCTTCCACACCCTACAAACAAGGGAAAAAATTATATATATATATATATATATATATATATATATATATATATGTTATGTGAATACAAAGTGCTAATTTATTAACTAACTTTAGTGTAAGATTTCATAATGAGAATAATAATAATTATTATTTTTATACAATATTTGTATAAATGTATGAAAGTTTGCTTCCAACGTCAATAACACATAGAACTAATAAATAATTGACGAATTTTGTCAATGTTTTTACTAGCCAAATAGACTTCACCTCTATAGCCTATATCAACATTTGCAGGGAACAAAAACAGTATAAAAACAAGATCAATGCTACAAAAGACAGATACTTGCTTTCAAAATGATTTTTAACGTGATCAAATAAAAGCCAAAATTGTATTATTTAATTCCTTTTTCATGGACCGAACTAGCAACATAGTTTCAGTTTGTTAAATACACTAATGACATCATAACGCAGAAGGTGGAATCGACGCTCATATCGAATTTAAGATCGAAGACGAAGTGTATCTGTAAAAAAACTCAGAGAACTGTGAAGGTAAAGATAAATAATGTCTTGGAGAAATTTAAAAAAAAACTAGCCCAAATTTCAAATCATTAAGACTACCTGTCATAAGTTTGTGATATTTAGTGATGGGGTTTCTTTAACGAATGCTTTTAACTTCTTTTTGGTCTTTATTCATAACGCGTCGGAACTTGAGAACGAAATTTATCCCAATTCCGACGAACTCATTTGTTTTAAACTTGACACATAGGTCGCGATTAGAAGTTAATCAATTTAACTTGAATTTTGAGCTATTGGAATCTATAGTTAGAGTTTATTTTTTATGAATTCGATATGATTTTTAAAACAATAATATATATAAAAAAAGAAAAATATTAACAATGCTTTTGATATGCACTGAAAGTTAACACGTAATATTTAATTGTGTTGGAGGGAAAACATAACGGATTTCTTTAAATTTACTGTATTTTTATAAGGCTTATATAACTATATATTAGCTCGCTATACTTTAAGAAATATTTTCCATCTTCTATTTTCTAATGCATGTATAAAAGTCTGTTATACTAAACGTTTTTGTTAGTATTATTTTATTTTATATGATTGGTATATAAATTGTTAAAGACAAAAAAAAATTAAAATAATTAAAAAAAACATTCTCCTTAGTTTCCCTGTACACTCCACTGCATCGTTTCCACTTACGGTGACGCCGCTGATTTAAACTAAACAAAATATACGGAGCAATCTTGAGTTCGACTATTGAAATTTTGAGTAAGATTCTAAATTTAGGTTAAGCGTATAAATGTTAGCGAAATAAGAACTGCTGGGTAACACACGATAAGAGTTTCGTTTGCGCTCACAATAAATTTGAACTTGTTGTGAACGCGGGTAATTTAATGACTTAACTGTGGAAAAACATGAATATATATAGTTATATTTTGATAAGTGGTTTAAGTGTAATGGTTTTTGGTTTCTTTTCATGCGTTCATGGAAAGAGTTACAACGACACAATGGTTCTTTTTAACGACGTCCTAAACAGTGCCAAATACAACCCAAAGATTAGGCCACTGGTGAACCAAACAGCGACCCTTGATGTTAGTGTAATGTTTGAGCTGATGTCGGTGGTTGAGCTGGATGACGTCAAGCAGAGCTTTACATGTAACGGTTTTCTGGGATTTGGCTGGGTAGATGAGGTAAGTTTTCTCTGGTAACTATTTATTTTATAAAAATATAACCAATATCTTATATATATATATATATATATATATATATATATATATATATATATATATATATATATACATATATTATATATATATATATATATTTATATATATATGTATATATTTATATTTATATATATATATGTATATATATATATATGTATATATATATATATATATATATATATATATATATATATATATATATATATATATATATATATATATATATATATATATATATATATATATATATATATATATTAATATATATATATGTATATATATATATATATATATATATATCTATATATATATATATATATATATATATATATATATATATATATATATATATATATATATATATAAATATATTTATATATATATATTTATATATATATATTTATATATATATATATATATATATATATATATATATATATATATATATATATATATATATATATATATATATATATATATATATATATATATATATATATATATATAAGAAGAAAGAGAGAGAGAGAGAGAGAGAGACGGAAAGAGACAAACTTGTTACTGAAAGCCCAAGTTTTTCCTTAACATATTTGTAAACAAACGTGTTCAATACCATTCAAATATTATCTACAATTCGATTATTGGTTTTTTGATTAAACTAAACATTTTATTTTGTTAAATAATTAGCAGCGTACTTTTTAATCAAACAATAAAAAATCTAAATTTCTTTAACGTAAACTTTAATTAAAATTATTTAAAATTTTATAAAAAATCTTAGTAGACTTACAATGATTTAGAAAAGCTTTAGTTAATTAACATAGTTCACAAATTACGCTCAGCGGCGTCGCTAGACCGGGTGTTATCCGGTGTTGCACTTCATGGTGTAACTTTCCACACCCTAAACACAAGTGAAAAAAGTATATATATATATATATATTTATATATATATATATATATATATATATATATATATATATATATATATATATACATATATATATATATATATATATATTTATATATTTATATATATATATATATATATATATATATATATATATATATATATATATATATATATATATATATATATATATATATATATGTTACGGTCAAAGCCTGAAGTTGGCCAATGCGCGGATTGGCCGGCCAATGCGCGCATTGTCCAATATCGCCTCCAATAGGTCGGTCAAAGTCCGAAACTTTGCTTGATTTCGGCCTTTGTCTTAAATAGCTCTTGATTTCGGCCTTTGGCCGGCCAGTCCGCGGACTGGCCAAAGTCTTAATTAGAAGATCATCTGGCTAGGGACGACAGGCCAAAGTCCGAATTAGAAGATCATGAACAGATTTTGTTTTTTTTTATGCCGTTAGGATCATGAAATTAAGTCTTTATTGATTATTAATTAAAGTAAATGACAGAAACATTCAATTTTTTTATTGTACTATAGTCTCAATCAATCAATATTATCACTTGTTACAACAAGTTTAACTTTTATGGCATTTAGAATTACACTAGAATACCCGTCATCCGTTGGATAACTGTGGGTTTCGGGGGTAATCCATCAAAAAACATCACGTCTGTCACTCAGAGGCATAGCGAGCCTTCCCGGCGCCCGGGGACAAACTTTTCGATTTTAACCCCCCCCCCTCCAAGATTTCGATTTTCAGCCCCCCCCCCCCCCCCCCCCCCTCAAACTTTTGATGTGCACCCCCCCCCACTCAAACTTTCGATTTGAACCCCCCTCAACCTTTCAATTTATTTTTCCAAACCATTTTGGCGCCCCAACATATGTCCCCCGCCCCCCCTCCACCCCCCCCCCCGCCTCCCCTCCCCTCCCGCCCCTCCCCCCCCCCCTCCTCGCTACGCTACTGCAGTGTCACTTATCGTCACAAAAACAGACCCCACATTCAAAAATATGTTTCTTATCTTTTAAAAACACCGAAAACACCGATTTCGGACTATCCCTTCATATACTGACGTCACATGTGACCTACTCAACTCTACTTCACCTGCCCAGTGTCCCGCCAAGTCTCAGACAACATGTTTTTATCGTTTAAAAAACGATTCCAGCCGAGCATGTCTCTGACAACACTATCCTTTCATATGCTTAGGACAAAGAAACAGATGAACTCTACTTCACCTGCCCTGTATCCTGCCAAGTTCAGATAGGCAACTTTATCATTCACATATAAAAAAAAAAAAAAATTGAAAAAAAATATCATTGACATATTGGTCTAGAACCTGTACCACCCGCATGAGAGCGGACTACGCTGCAAACTTAGCTATTTACTCGTGACGTCACAAATGAATTTTTATACTATACTTTTGAGTCTCCGCGCATAGATCTAGATCTAAGTCTAGTAGTGGAATCTAGTAACTTTCAAATTAAATTTTATCTTAAATTAGCCAAACAAAGATTTATATAAAATAATTAAGGCCTGAAATAGATTCTAGATGTATTAAGGCCTGAAATAGATTCTAGATGTAGAATTTACATTGAGTCTAGTGACGTAGATCTAGGCTAGATCTAGATCTAAATCTAGGCTAGATTCATAACTTTCCTTCGACAGCTGATCTTTAGATCTAGAGAAATTTATTGTAAAACTAAATGAAAAAAGACAGTTTAAAATTGATATAAGTGTTGGAACGTAATAAATACAGCAAACGGACGTATTGTTAAAGTTATGACCGACAGAAAATTAGATTTAGAACGCGTTAAACTTTTGAATGGGAACACAATTTTCTTCGATAGACGCCGCCATTTTATTGTACTAAAGAGTAAACAAAAAACTGTGACGTCACGGTCCAGCCGGGTGTAGTCGTCGTTCTAAACTTTAAAAAAAAATGGGTTACTCTGCGTATGAATAAATCAATAAATTAATTAACGTCTTTAAATAAATGTGTGATTAACAGTCTGTCTTAAAACAAAAAATTTTCTCTACCTACATACTATTTTACAGCTTTCCACGATGAGTGCAACCATGAGCAATAGTCAATCAGGCAAACAAACAAAAAAATAAATATTCAAACATGTAAACAAACTTGACTTTTAGTAGTATATAGATAGCAGCGTGTTATTTTTACACTTGCAGCGATTTGTTGTGCACTTGGTTGTGCAATTGCAGCGAGTGTAGCCTTGGCCCCCAGTCAATGATTGTGAAGATGCGATGGTTCGTAGTGATTTTTCCTCAGTGCCAACTGACGACAATAAGAGCAGTTTTTTTGTGAAGAATTGAAAACTCACTTCTAGCATACAGTTGTTTTAGAACACCATGTTCCGTTCCTAATTTGTAGAAACCGCCCTTGACGCTCATGACAACTACAATCACGCTTCGGGGATCACCGTGACCTCTGTCAACATCAGGAACACGGATGCGTCCATTGTCACCCACTTCACAATCTTTAAATTTTGTATTTGATGTTTTAAGCATCTTAGCACCTTGAGTTTTCAAGCAAGTATGAGCTGCTGACCTGTGTTCCATGATGTCTTGATTGTTGTGTCACAATCTGCAGGTAATATTTCCTCCGTACCCTTCGTCTGCTTCATTGGGTATTCCACAAATAGCATGGACATCGTTGCCACAGGGTCCACAAGAATGAGCTGCACTACAATGTTTTTCACAAACTATATAGAATCTGATGGCCACAATATTGTCACGCAACTGGTCTGGACGTTCCGCCACGGCAGCAGATGTGTTAGCTGAGGATGTCGTTGCATTTGTGGCAACATCCTTTTCTTGTTCAATGTTCTCAAGTAATCCGCAGTGCAAAGAAATCTGGGTCTGCTTTATTTGGTATTCCCTTTTTGTTGGGGAAATATGGTTTCTGACGCCCGCGCCATCTCAAGTCGCTTGGACATTATTGTTCAACTTACAAAGAACGCGGCAAAGTCCTTTAGATCCATGTCGCCTTGCATATAGAATGCTATACAAACAAGAGCTAAACAATACGTTACTCACAATGAAACCGCACCCAGAATAATGAAAACGCGATCACAACTTAGTCTAGATAGAACATTGGCCAGGACATCCCGGCGAGTGCGCGCATTGGCCGGCCAATCCGCGCTTTGGCCGCATTTCGGGCTTTGACCGTAACATATATATATATATATATATATATATATATATATATATATATATATATATATATATATATATATATATATATATATATATATATATATATATAGTAGGTATATGTGTGTGTATGTATTGTCGAGATGGTCAATGTGTATTTGTAAGACTTTTGGTTTCAAACTTCAATTATTCATAAACTGAATAGTCAAAAAGCATTTTTCTTCTATTTATTTTGCAATTTTTCGTTTTGGTGTCATCGCCCTTAGTGGTATTAACACCTTGCCCGCGCCTTGCAACGCCTCTGATTTTGCTAGATATAATGATAATTGTAGATGCTTAAATGGGACAAGGACCAATACGGAGGACAGGGCGTGATACATCCGGTCCCAGAGGACATCTGGAGACCACGTGTGGTCATCATGAACACGTTAGGCGACCGGGACCCGTTTGGTGACGACGTTGCGTGAGTACCTGTTGAGTAAATTGTACAGTAGGTTCAACTAGTAAAACAAAGGGACGAAGTGGTGTGGGTCTAATATTATTAACAGTTAACCATCTCAAAATTCTCAAATAATAACAATATACAAAAAAACAACTATGCTACTATGTATGTTAATGAAATAAATTTGATTCTTTTCTTTTATCTAATATTCATAACTTTAAAAAATACATTAAATATTTTCATCGATATATAAATATTTTCTTCACCATTTACACTGTGTTCATGTTAAAACAATACCCCTCCACCAAAGCCCCGTGTTTATATACAACGATGGATCAGCAGCCTGGGCACCAGGGACACTGTTGACCACTTCCTGTAAACTGGACCTGACGGACTACCCGTTTGACCAGCAGAGCTGCACTGTCCAGGTACTTGTATACTCGAGAGAACAATTTTTATTTTCCTTTTTGTTTTGCAATGATAAGTTCGATGGGAATCCCGACTAACATACATTATTAATTGTTTACTTGTTATGTTTCATATGGTCAGTTTATTGCGACTTTCTTTATGTCTTTTGTACAACCAAGAAAAATTACAAGGCAGCAGTTTTTTTATTGTCGAGTTTTCTAAATGAGTTGCTGTTACCAGCTATAGAGAGTCTCATCTGTTCAGGAGAGTCGAACAAATGACTATTCGGATTCGCAGCTATGAGCTTAACCTACCCGACCATGCCGACCCACGAAACGCCTTTAAGAATAGTTTTGTCGATTTTACTGATAACCATACATTAACATAATGTGTAGTACAAATAGGGCTTGGTTATAGGATGTGAGAGTTTCAAAATGTTTCCTCACATACATACACACATATTCCTAACTTTCCCTTGCAAACGGACAACACTACGAACAACCCGACGGACAACCCTACGGACGGCCATCCCTACGTGACTGTATTGCACCATACACAACTGCCTCCAAGTATATTGCAGTTGGGGTTTAACTCGTAAGTGTTCTATATCAACCAAATGTAATGTTGTTGTTTTTTTAAAGGGTCGAAGAGTAAGTAAAACTGTTTATTAAAAAAAAATGTAACTTTTATATAAAAATGTAAGTTAACCTGCCATATGTGAAGTGATTAAACTGTGCTTTCGATTCGTGTTATAGATTCTTGCTATGACGCTCTCGATAGAAGAAATGAAGTTCGTGGCCTCGCAAAACAAAGTTGCCCTGAACTTTTTCACGATCAATGGTGAATGGGAGTACGTGGATTCAAACGTGACGACATCACCGATTGGCACAGGGACTTGGACCATGTCTTCCATTGATGTAAGTTTTATCTAAAATTACATTCATGCACTAGAATGATAGAAGATTAAAAATGTATTACCTTTTTACTTTCTTGTTTACGGAGTATAGAGGAAGGATTGTAATCGTGCACAAAAATCACATGATGCTGTGATAGTTATCACCGTTTTACTTCTCAGTACTTTATCATATACGGAGTATAGGGGCTTATTTTAATACGGCGAAAATTCTAAATCCAAATTTATCAAAACATCTGCGTTTCACTGGTCATCGAGTCGGGAAAACTTAGTTTTGCAAACTTGTCTGTTTGTCTATGTGTGTGCTGATGTTTGTTTGTGAACACGATTACTTGAGTACTGTTACAGTTGCTTAATAACAATTCATGTATAAGTATTATGTCAAACAGTAAACAATACGTGTAGAATAGTGCGGAACATTACTACATGGCAAATTCAAATGCATTTTTTTTCTGAGAAAACGAAAATAGCGTAAAGTACTAAATGCGTTCACCAGAAAGTACTCAAAATTTGACAAAAAAGAGAGAATTAGATATTATACCTATATGTGACATTTCATCTATTAAACTGAATCAGCAATCAAACTATATTATTTTGAAAAGGTGAAAGTGGAATATGTTCCACTTCCAGTTAACGGAATTTGCTGAAAAGTTGCTGCAGAACCTCAAATTTAAAATAATAATTGTATATAAAATTTCGTCACCTTCGCTGTTATTGTGTTCATAGTCAGAAAGAAAGTTTCTTTTCTAAGTTTCAAAGCATTTAAGACATTTACATTATACATGATTTGATATTAGATTTCTTTGGGTGACGAGTTAATTTTTTTATAACAAAATAAACCGGGAGTGATCTCCCCTAAACTTTCTCGAATATTCGTAAATAAAACAACAGTGGGTGGGAACTCGGGATATAGACATGATTTGTAATCCATTTTAAATACTTAAACTTTTTAAAATAGAATAAAATCTCGTGGAAAAAGAATTGCACGCCAAGTGAACGCCAAAATAAAGATGTGCATAATAGTGCGCAATATTATTAGCACTATAAATTTACATTCGTTTTTTGAGAAATCGGAAATAGCGTAAACTAGTACTTCCGGTCATCGGAAATTACTCAAAATTCGACAGAAGGTAGAGAATTAGAACATTTACTTACATGTTAAATTTCATTTATCTATCTAAAATAGTACTTAAGTTTTAGGCTTTTGAAAAATTCAAAGTAGAAAAAGTACCACTACCGTTTATCGGAAATCGCTAAAAAGTTAATACGGATCTACGATTTTGATAAAATACTTATATATGAAATTTCATCAACCTAGCTGTAACGGTACTCACGCTATCGTGTTTACACACAGACACACACAGACAGACACACAGACATACGGACAAGAATGCAAAATTATGTTTTTCCGTATAAGGGAGGTGTAAAACGTCGAGATTTGTAAAAATCTCATTTTTTTTCACGATTACAATACTTTCTCTATACTTCGTATATACGAGAAAGTAAAAAATGATGTTATTTTTACTTTCTCGATTATAGAGAAAGTCTTGTAATCGTGCAAAAAAAAAAAAAATCGAGATTTTTGCAAATCTCGGCGTTTTATGCACATTTTTTTTGTGTTCACTTGGTGCGCAATTCTTTTTTCTATGAGATTCTATTCTATTTTTAAAAGTTTAAGTAATTAAAAATCATGTCTATATTCCAAGTTATATAAGAATATTCGAGAAAGTTTAGGGGAGATCACTCCAGGTTTATTATGACATAAAATCACACCACTTGTTTTATTTATATTATAGTGGTCTTTTAAAAAAAATATTTCAGATTACGATTGTTATTAAGAGGAGACCCACGTTTCTCCTCATCAACATTATCCTCCCTGTTGTGTTTCTCTCTTTCCTCAATCTGCTCGTCTTTTTCATCCCAGTGGAGTCGGGTGAGAAAATTGGCTACGGTAAGTTTCTCCATATAGGGCATGACGTATCTAGAGAGCTGTTAAGGACGCATTGGTTTTTATATTTGTATACAACTTCTTTAACTTCACCTTATCAGTTTGTTAGGTTTGTTTGGTGGCCTTTTTGCAAATCTTTTAAATCTATTTTAAACCACTACTGATTTCGTTTGCTTCGCAAATGCATTAATTTACGACGTAAATGCAATAATATCTTATCTTTAATAGAATTACACGTTAGTTTGGTCATTATTATTTATTTCATTACCAAATTTTAAAAAATAAAATGTGATAACACGATTAAATACTAGGGATCGTTTGATCAGCTTACCAAAGACAGTTGGTCATAGATGGTTGCTTTCTAGTCTAAGAATCGGCTACGGACTAAGAATGGAAGATAATTGTCTTTCAAAGATCGAAATCTTTTGATCGGATTGTAAAGCAAATTATTGTTGTGTCGACTTTAATGACACGTCGAAAATAAAATTGTTTAAAACCAATATAATAAAAAACTTTTAAATGTACATTAAATTTAAAAAAAATAAATATTTTAACAAACATTCTTTCTTTTACAAAAAGTATTTTTTATTTGTGATTGATGATTTGGGATTTTTCAATGTTATTATAAATTAAAGTACGCTTGTTTAAAGATGTATCGGCAAACCATTTGCAATTTTATAAATTGGCTTTTTACGTCAGTAAGTTAAAAACTAATTGGTCTGTAAGGTAATTATTAAATAAGAAGCGTGAACATTGACCAAAAATCATTTGCAATAAGTACTTAGATAAAATCTTCACATAATTACTTGAGTACGCTAGTTAATTTTTGGCTTTGTATAACATACATTTTAAGTTATTTTAGCATGACAAAGTATGACATAAACGCAATCTTATTCTCGTCGGCGTTTAACGACTTAAACATAAGCTAGTTTTCTTCCGTATTTGCCATGCAGGAATCACAGTACTTCTGGCACTGTCTGTCTACATGAGCATGGTCAGCTCTATGCTGCCCAGCTCCTCACTGACCACACCAAAGCTGACCCTCTACCTCTTCATCCTCCTCATCATCTCTATGCTCACCGTTATCGACAGCATCATCATCGTCTTTCTCCACAATTTGGAGGAGGTAAATAGATTCTTTATCATCATATTTTAAATACATAAAAGTAGCAAAATAAGAAGTCATCACGCAGATCGTAAGAGCTGTGTGATAAGGCAAAGTAAATACACCAACACCGAACTGCGTTTAAGAGTTATGTTAGCCTGTCACCCCTCATTGGGACATAGGCCGTCCACAATATTTCCAGGCATCTCTGTCCTGGGCTAGTCTCTCCATCTGTCCCCAGGTGTATCAATTCTTCTTGGTGTCAGGCCTCTCTGTCCTGGGCTAGCCTCTCCAACTGTCCCCAGGTGTATCTATTTTCTTAGTGTCTTCTTCCAGTTCTTCCTTGGTCTCTTTTTGTTTTGCATTGAATATTGCATTCTATAAGTAAATCTTTTTAATTTTAATTTTTTTCTTAATGTGTGTATCTTACTATTTACTTCGAACTGAAAACATTAGAAAACCACATAAAATATAAAAACACTAGTATAATTTTATTAAAACTGAATTTCGGGAAAAGAAACCGAAAAATAAGTGAAAGTATTTTCGGAAAATATATTGACCTACATCACTAAAACACTTATCTTCATTTCAGAGAGAAGTCACTAATCTCAATGCTAAAAATTTTAGATCAGCTAACAGCAAGGACAAAAGCAGTCGAAGGGCCGTTACTCCAGTACCAAAAACGAAAAGGAACATAATCCACGTAATACCGCAAGGGAAGCAATCACTTGCTAAGGTCTCCGAAATGACGTCATTCAGCGATGACGCGCTGCCCCCAGCCAATCAAAGCGAACAATGGGAGACACCACGCAGAAACAAGTACAAGACGATAGGCAAACACATAGACGCCATCTCGTTCGTTGTGTTTTTTATACTTTGGATCTCTGTGTCTCTGGGCTTTCTGCTCGATATCTTTTTCTAGAGAAACAAAATACAAGGCAAAATCTACCTGGTTGTGGGCTTTGTGATTACATTTTTAGAATCATCTACGTTTTATTGATCTGAAATTGTCGGCTTGTGACAATAACTTGAGGATCCATTTACAGAATTACAAATAACTGAAGAATTGCAATTTTTTAATCAGTTAAAAAATAAAAGTAATTCTGAGTTTTATTTGAGATTCATCCTCATGTTACCAATTGTAGCATTTCGTGTTTTGTGAAAGAGGTTCTAGATGCACCACACAGTTCGTTGAATTCAAATCTCGACCAACTTAACGCATTCGTTTTTTTTAACTGACATCAAATTGGTATACACATTTCATGCCAGTGTCCAATCAGTTCAACACTTCCCAACAGATATGTTTTAGACGCAAAACTAGTCAGAGTAAACATTTTTTTTTAAATAGTATGTCAGTTGTTTGCCTTATGTGCATCAATGTTTGATGCTCGTGTTGTACTAGTAGATAGTCTTTTTAATATAATAGGTCATCTTTGTTTAAATTAATTACACTATACTCAGTCTTGAGTTATGTGTACATCCTTAAATAAAGTACACTGAATCATGTGTACATCCCTAAATAGAGTACACTGAATCATGTAAACGTCCCTAAATTTATAACACCTATTCACGTGAACGTCCCTAAAAATGTTGCATCGAGTCTTGTGAACGTCCCTACATAAAGTACACTGAATCATGTGTACATCCCTAAATAGTGTATAGTGAATCATGTGTACATCAGTAGATAGAGAGGCACCGAGTCATTTGAACGTCCCTAAATATAGAATACTGAGTCACTAAATAAAATACATCGAGTCTTTCATCATGTGTACGCCATTAAACGTGAGATCTCACGTACACACTTTTAGATCAACGCCTTGTACACTGATTTATTGGCCTTTATTTTTGATCCGGTATTTCACACCTGTAGCACTCTCTACCCCGTCACGTACCTGGGTAGATTTTTAAATCATACATTCAATAAGTTTACCTGCAGTAACCATTTGATCCAAGGTTTAAAATATGTGGACATACTTTATTCAAAACACCGAACTATGCCCTTGTTTACTAGTCTACCATTCGACTAGTTAAATGTTTCTTTTTTTATTTTCTCGTATATAAAGTATAAAGAGAATTATTGTAATCGTGCACAAAATCGAATTGAGATTTTGACAAACCTTGATGTTTTACATCTCCCTGTGTCGGAAAAACTTTTTATTTTGCAATTTTGTTTGAAGGTTTGTCTGTGTATGTGTCTGTCTGTGAATATGAATATGACAACTTGAGTACCGTTTCAGTTAAATCGACGCCATATCATATATATGTATTCTATCAAATTTAAAGTTCTGTATCAATTTTGAACGATTTCCGGTAAACGGAAATTATATTCACTCTAATTCCGGTTTCTCAAAAGTGAATTTGAGTAGCGTTTAAGTTAGGTGGAATAAATTTAACTTATAAGTAATATATTCTATGTGTAGTTTTTTTTTCAAACTTTGAACGATTTTCGGAACCTAAATTAAGTAGTATTTTACTCTAATGCCATTGTGAACACTGTACCTTGAGTACTGTTTCAGGTAGGTAGATGAAATTATTTAAGTATCTTATACTTTGATTACTTTCAAATTAAGAGTGACCTCTGATAACCTGAAGTGGTTTTTTTCTATATACTAAAATACTGAAATCTTGAGCACCATCGTAGTTAGGTGACCGAAGACTTAAACGTTGGTACAAGATACTATTTCCTAGATTCTCGTGCAGTTTGATCATTACTTCTACTGGACCGATTTCTTCAAAACTGTTCAAGTAGGTCTAGACTTGATGACAATTTATTGCGACACAAAATTTGGCTAAATTAGATGTTTAATTCACTTCTTAAAAAATTAATTAGTTTTCTTTATAAAGCAATAAGTGTCATTTCTTTTATATACACACTAGCCGTCGGTACACATTACACGCGAATTATATTTATTATTATTATTTTAATGTTAGAATTTTTTTTTGAGAAAAATATTTTATGAAATAGTTATTGGTCAAAACGCAATGTGCTTTACGGTATTAGTGACAAAGCATATAAATAATTAAGTAGCTAAAAATCCGACAAATATAAAATAACATAGGCTAACAATACCTTTTAGATAAACCAAATTATATCACCTACATTATTTGCCAACGCAACACAATCTCAAATACACACACTGATTAAGTTACTAAAATGATTTCTTTGGTATTTCTGTTATTTTTTAAAAGTAATTTGTATTACTTTTGGCCGAGAAAATTGTATATATTTTCTTGATAAATAGATATAGAGATCTAAATCAAATTTGAATGAAATAGTCAATTTCTTCAGATTCTAAAATTGGACGATATCGCAGTTAGGAGTGTGTACTCTCCGTAGTTTAAAGTTTTTGCGTTCTTGTCACAACAAAAAAAAAACATTCATGCATAGTGAAAACTGTGTTTCTACATTCGAATAAGCCTTTATTTTTTATTTTCCTTCTTTAAATAAAACTTAGTTTTTACATTTAAAACATCCAACATTTTATTTTTAACAAAAGTCCTAATCTTTAATTTCTCCTTATATCGCTGAACATACTCATCAAACAGCCTCAAAAAGTGTGCACATGGGCTTTTATATAATAATATTAGGAATGTTTATGTTCATTTGGTGCGCATTTTTTTTTCTTCACGATTCTATTCTATTTAAAGAAATGTTATATAAGAGAAAGGTAAGGGGAGTTCAATCACGCTTTACAAATTCTTAAGAATTTTTTTGCACGATTTAAAAAAAAATAATCGTGTCTGTTTGATTGGGAATTTCTATTAACCACAGGGTTGAATTGAAGCGTGGGTCCGCACCTATAACAGAACACTTATCCAATGCGATCGAAGCACTGCCGTAATGACTTGCAGATTCACACCTGACTTCACCCACTAGTTCTGCTCTAATAATGCCATGACATTGCAAATATTTACAACTATTACGTGTTGTTTGGCAAAGCTTAGTATATTTCACGGCTTAGAAGTCGATACAACCTAAAAATGGTTCACTCAAAACGTTGCCTTGAAGAGTTGTTTTTTTAATCATCGGATTTAATTTTAGTGGTCTAGCATTATACAATAATTACAGGGACCGAACTAGTCAATTTAGCAGACAGTATGTGGTGGCTTGGTTCGATCCTAGATTTCAAAACTGCAAACAGGAAAAATCCAGTGTTTAGATACCGTGCTACAGTCAAAAGAACGTTCCTGATTCACCTAGCTCTGAGCATAGTGATGACCACACTATCTCTTCATATGTCGAGGTCATATATAGTGATAACCACACTGTCTCCTCATATAACGAGGTCACATCTAGTGATGACAACACTCTTTTATAACGAGGTCACATATAGTGATGACAACAATGTCTCTTTATATGTCGAGATTACATATAGTGATGACAACACTGTCTCTTCATATGTCGAGGTCACCGCGCAAGTGATGTCTAATTCATCGCCATGTCCGCAATGTTATTTTAAAATTAATTTATATATTGTAAGATTAATATTTGACCCCTTGTACATTGAGTATTTTAAATAATTTCGCAGTAATTGTTGAATGTTTTAAGGCCAACTTTATCAAATAAACCGGGAGTGATCTCCCCTAAACTTTCTCGAATATTCTTATATAAAACAACAGGGGATGGGAACTCGGGATATAGTTATGATTTTTAATCCATTTTAAATACTTAAACTTTTTAAAATAGAATAGAATCTCATAGAAAAAAGAATTGCGCACAAAGCGAACGCCAAATAAAGATGTGTATAATAGTGCGGAATATTATTAGTACTTTATAAATTCACATGCCCTTTTTTGAGAAATCGGAAAGAGTAAAAATTACTTCTTCCGGTCAACGGAAATTACTCAAAATTTAACAGAAGAAGGCAGAAAATTAGATCTTTTACTTACATTTCATTTATCCATCTGAAATAGTATTCAAGTTATAGGCTTTTGAAAAATTCAAAGTAGAAAAAGTTCCACTTCCGGTTATCGGAAATCGCTCAATAATTGATACGGATCTACGATTTTGATATTATACTTATATATGAAATTTCATCAACCTAGCTGTACCGGTACTCAAGTTATCGTGTTTACACACACACATACACACACAGACATACGGACAAGGTTGCAAAACTGTTTTTTTTTACTCAGGGAGGTGTAATACGTCGAGATTTGCAAAAATCTCGATTTTTTTTGCACGATTACAATACTTTCTCTATAATTCGTATATACGAGAAAGTAAAAATGCTGAAAATACCGAAATGGGGGATGATGGTTTACCCCGCAGTCAACACAAAAAGTAAAAGAAAAAGGCAGTCCCTGCAATTGGTCGATGTCCATGCAGATAAAATTAAGGAGAGTGAGATCTCAGTCTGACATAAACTAGCAGCATAGTTTCAGAACTGCTAACTCAAAAGTGTCTAGTTCGAATCGAACTCAAGTCGGTAGAACATCCCTGAGTCCCCCTATAATTTCCGATTTGTACCTAACTCACGTAAAGCTGACTGAGCATAGTGCTGAAACTATGAACGCTATTTCATCTGCCTAATGGATCGCTATATCTTAACAAGAATCTTTAGGATTTTTTTTCAGTTACAATGTCAGATCGCGGTCACAAAGCGACATGGTGAAATTAAAGCAGACAGCGAATCAAAGGATGTGATCAAAACATCAAAGTCGGTGTAAAAAAAACGGGAGTGATCTCCCCTAAACTTTCTCGAATATTCTTATATAAAACTACGGGAGATGGCACATCACGATATAAACATGATTTTCAATCCAGTTCAATTACTTTAACTTTTAAAATAAAATAAAATCTCGTAAAAAAGAATTGCACACCAAGCGAACGAAAAATAAATATGTATCTTCTTCTTCTCCGTTCTTAATTTTTAGTGGTGGAAGGGATCGAGTCTTTTCTCTTTGAGTCTTTTTCTCTCAAGTCTTTGAACTTGAGACTTTTTCGAATTTATCAACCATGAACTTTTGCTGACTCGACCACGCCTCCATCACAATTAAGGATACGTGTCAACTGGTTATGCGCCATTGAGGCCATTTACTCCGATTTCAGCCTGCCTTTCTTTTTGGATTTGCGTCCATAGCCTTTGTCCAACCAAGAATAAGCTACAAGGCAGCAGTTGTTCGATTTTGGAGTTGTCTTTCCTAGAAGAATGGCTGTCCCCAGCTAACGAACCTCATTTACCCGAGGGTTTGAACTCGAGACTTTACGGTGTAGCAACCATGAGCTTTACCAACTCAACCACGCCGACCACTTAGTGTGGGATATTATTAGTACTTTATAAATTCACATGCGTTTTTTTTAGTAATTTCCGTTGATCAGAAGTAGTAATTTACGATATTTTCCGATTTCTCAAATAAAACCGCAATCATAACAAGCTGTTGTGTAATAATGCACTAGAGAGTAGGAAATAAATGATACACTGCTATTTAAAAAGCTATAAAGAAAACCGTGGTTCACTTTAGTATCTTTTGGATAACTTTACTACTATTTAGGAAGAGATCCTAGCTTATAGTTATTTAAATATTATTGTATAATTAATTTTCTACTTTTTAGTGCATTATTACACAAAAGCTTGTTCTTAAAATAATTGTTTTTATGATTTTTTCACTTTAATATTTAAAAATTTACAGTAGACTTGCTTGACTAAAAACTATTTCACACCTAATGAACGTGATAACGCGTGTATAGTAGTCGGAATAGTTTGATGAGAAAGCATAGTTATTTGGACACAATTTTAATTAGTTCATAAAAAAATTAATTAGGCATCCAATCAACTCAAATTTAATATCAAATTGCATTGTCTTTATGTCTTGACCCACGTGCCAACGTTAACCGTATCTGTCAGTTGGAAGTGCCCGAAATTTTGCTCGCCTGTTCCGATCTAGACGGACAGACTGCCGACAGACAGAGACAGTAATTTAAATAAAAGCTTGTAATTAAAAAAACGCATACAAAGAAAATTCATTTAAAAAACGTTTTAATAACACGTTTTTATGTAATAATGCACTAGAAAGTAGTAATAAAATTTTTCAATACTATAAAAATAACTTTAAAGAACGGCGTGGGTTACTTTAGTATCTATTGGATACCTTTACTAATATTTAGGAAGCGACCCTCGCTTTTCTTTATAGTTATTGAAATAGTAGTGTATAATTTATTTTCTACTTTTTAGTGAATTATTACATAAAAACTTGTTATTAAAACGTTTTTTTATGAAAAAAAAATTCAGAACTTTAATTTTTTTAAATAACAATACAGTTGCATGACTAAAAAACGTGATGACGCGTGCGTAAGTGTGCGGAATTGTTGGATGAGACAGCCTACTAATTTCGACAACATTTTAATTAATTCATAAAAAATTAACCAGGCTTCTTCTTCTTCATTCTTAATTTTTAGTGTTGGAAAGGATCGAGCCTTATCTGCCAAAGGGTTTGAACTCGAGGCTTTTTTTCGTAAAATTTAATGTCAGATTGTATTGTCTTCATGTCTTGACCCACGTGCCAACTTTGAACTGAATCTATCTGTTAGAAGTGCCCGTAATTTGGCTTGGGCGTTTCAATCTAGACAGACAGATTGACGGCAGACAGACTGTCAACAGACAGACAGAGAAAGCAAGTTAAATAAAAGATTGTAAAAACGAAAATAAACATGTTCATTTTTTGTTGAGCTTTGAAGACATAACAAGACTTGCCGAATTCCTATTCTTTCGCCAAATAGGAGACAAAATAAGTATTGTTGAATAATGAGCTTCATAATTCATAACTAAACCGACAAGTGTGATAGGGTATTAAGATAAAGATTAAGCTCCACTTTTGTGTTTGCTCCAACGCAAAGCCACTGGCAGAAAGTAAACAAAGTGATGTGTACAGACCAATCCTGGCGAGCGACTGTCAGAAAATTTAATAAGGTTCTAAATTTAGATCAGCCTAGAGAGTTAATCGACACTCAATAATAGTTTCGCTTGCGCTCATTGAATTAAATCGTGTTGTGGACGCGGATTAGAATATTAATCAGTTGCATTCGTAACATGGATATAAACATTCGCATTTTTAAGTGTGGTTTAAGTTTGTTAGTTTTTGGTTTATGTTCGCACGTTGAGTGCCAGACTTACAATGAGACCATGGATATTTTTAACGACGTGCTGAACAGTGCCAGGTATAACCCAAAGGTCAGGCCGCTCTGGAACCAGACTAAAACGATGTACGTTGTGGTGCGGTTTCAGTTGTTGTCTATTGTTGAGCTGGATGATGTGCAGCAGAGTTTTGCCTGTAACGGCTTTCTGGGATTGGTCTGGGAAGATGAGGTGAGTCATCTACATAATTATGTTGTTCTTTTACTAATAGTTATATCAAAATGCATAATCCTACGAAAAATATACTATTTAACATGAAATACATGTGACGCAAAAACGCTTCTCATAAAATTCGTTAATGAAAAAATAATATTTTGGTCGCAACAAAATATGAGATACATTAATTCTTTTTACATTTTTAAACGAGAACATTAAATCGTGTAACACAAAAACATTTTGTCTCTTGGTATAAAAACAAAAAGATCAACTAGAAACCGATAGTCAAATTAAAAAAGGAAACGTAAACACAAATTATTGGGCGATATAGTGGACATAAATGATTCTATATTTTGTATGTGAGTCACAGGCCCCTGTTTTAAAAAAAAACATTGATCAAGTCCAACCTTGAGCAAATGTTTGTGAAAAATTTAATTAATGGACGTCCGGGTGGACTAATGATTTATTGATTAATATAAAACAAAAATATCAGCATTATGTTTGTTAATTTAAAACAAAACTATTGTCATTATAGCAAAGAAAAAAAATAATATGATTGAAAACATTTATTTTAGCGTATACAAACGTTAAACGTGTATACATGTAAAGAAAAGAGTACGTTAAAGTAATAAGAAGTTATACGAGTGAGAACTATAACTTTCAGATGCTCAAATGGGACAAGGACAAATATGGAGGACAGGACGAGTTGCACCCGGTCCCAGAGGACATCTGGAGACCACGTGTGGTCATCATGAACACGTTAGGGGACCGGGACCCGTTTGGTGACGTCATAGCGTGAGTAATTCTCCTAATAAGTTTTATTCGAAAAGTCAAGAATAAGATAGGGCGAGTATAATACCAGCAAAGCAGTTAATCTTTTTATGGTGTAGGCAAATGTTAGAGAGTTCGACTTCTAGCCTGATTCCACTCAACACTGATTAACATTAGGTAAAGTAAAAGCGTCTGAGTGTAGTACTGACCGCACTATACCTTATATGCCGAGGCTAGAAAAACCTCCTCTACGAATCGCTAAATTGAAAAAGGTAAACTTAAATTTACTTTACGGTAACCAGCTTACAAAAAATGTCTTCATCAATAAATATGCATTCATCTATCTATATTTTCCACCAGTAGTTTTGTTAAAACTATTTATTAAAACTATTTATAAAAGTCGAAACACTTTCCTATCCATCAACTGTGAGTTGGTGTTTAAACGCCCCCCCCCCCCCCAGACCCGTGTTCGTCTACAGCAATGGTTCAGTATCCTGGGTACCAGGGACACTGTTGACAACTTCCTGTAAACTGGACCTGACGGACTACCCGTTTGACCAGCAGAACTGTACAGTCCAGGTATTTGTTTTCTAAAAAACAACAGAAGGAAATCTCTTCCAGCAATCGTATCTTTTTCTCAACATTTATCTCTCATGGCATTTTGCAACTATAATTTTGGATGTTTAGAATAGAGATCTAAGTGGCCATTTGTTTTGTGGAGTAGCGTCTGCTTACAGAAGAAATATTACCTTACATGTGATGCCGTTTTATTAAAAAACTCAATATTTAGTAAAATAATTATCACATATATATCTACAATGCATTTATTTTTATTTTCTTCTTCCTCTTCTTTCTTAATTCTAGTGTTAGAAGAGATTTCCTCCAATACAATTGACTATTTCGTAAAAACTTCGTATGCGCCATATAGGCAGTTGATTCCGTTTTCAGCCTGCTTTTCTTTTTGGATTTGCTTCCCTAGACTTTGTCCAAACTAGAACAAACTACAAGGCAGCAGTTGTTTAAGTTTGGAATTGTCTCTCCTAGAAGAGTTGCTGTTTCCAGCTGCTATCGAGCCTTATTTACCCGAAGCTTCAAACTCGGGACTTTTCGTTTAACAACCATGAGCTTTACTCAGTCGACCGCGCGACCTCCTAATTTATTTGTTTAAGTCACAGAGCTTCTCTTATGAAGTAAAGAGAACTAATCTACGTACCTGCAGTGTTTTTAAAATTGGGTGTATCTCTTCCTGCAGATTGTAGCCATGACACTCACGACAAAAGAATTGACATTTGTGGCCTCGACAAACAAATCTTCTCTGAACTTCTTTACTTCAAACAGCGAGTGGAACTACTTGGACTCTAGCCTTACAACGTCGTATATTAGCACAGGGACTAGGAACTTATCCTCGATTGATGTAAGTTTGAGTTAACCTTTTCTGTGCTCAGTTGATTTAGGTTTTAGATACGTTTAGGTATCTCTGCTCAGTTGAAGTAGGTTTTAGATATTTGTAGGTATCTGTGCTCAGTTGATGTAGGTTTTAGATATTTGTAGGTATCTGTGCTCAGTTGAAGTAGGTTTTAGATATTTGTAGGTATCTGTGCTCAGTTGATGTAGGTTTTAGATATTTGTAGGTATCTGTGCTCAGTTTATGTAGGTATTAGATATATGTACGTATCTGTGCTTAGTTAATGTAGTTTTTAGATATTGAAACGCTTCTGTGCTCAATTGATGTAGGTATTAGATATGTATTCGTATATGTGCTTAGTTAATGTAGGTTTTATAGATTTGTATGCATATGTGCTTTATTGATGAAAGGTATAGATATTTGTACTTGCTGAAAGAACGAGGGCTTTATATAATGTTAGGTATCTGTGCATAACTGTTAAATGCTGTAGATAATGTTAACTATCTGTTCCCATTTGAAGTAGGTTTAAGAAAATGTTGAAGTGCACATACATTATTAAGTATTTTCGATGATTATAATAAAGACAACATGCACTCAGGGTTGTATAGTTTCTGTTGTGCAATAAAATGCAAGTGTTTTTAATATTGTAAAGGTTTGTTGTTCATTTATCAATTGGGATTGGAATGAGTTAAACACATGGTATGTTCACAAACTTTGGTTAAATTTCAGGAGAAATAAAATACAAGATAGTAATGAAATTAATGGCAATACTATTAATATTAAATAGACGTTGGTGCAATAGTAAATAATAAGAGTGACTTTGTTTAGTTGTTGGTTACGGATGACGTGTGGAATTGTTTATAAACAAGTATTTACAAGTTTTGAAGCAATAAACACCATTAGACATTTCTCTTTAACGTTACACTTGCCTTTACAAAACATTTTCAGATAACGTTTTTCATGAAGAGGAGACCCATGTTTCTCCTCATCAACATCATCCTCCCTGTCGTGTTTCTCTCTTTCCTCAATCTGCTCGTCTTCGTCATCCCAGTGGAGTCGGGTGAGAAAATTGGCTACGGTGAGTTGTCTAACTTGACAGGTTACTAGCATCATAATCAACGTAACCAATCCGGCTGGGCATAGTTGAACTTACTATCCTTCTGTATATCGTGGGTATTGAAACATACGAACTCTACTTCCTCTGTTAATTTTTCCTGGGCTCGAACTAAAGAAGATGATATGAGAAAACGATTTCAGCATTTATTTATAACTAATAAGGCTTTGTGACAACTGAAAAAATAAAACAAACAATAACTGAATGTAGCAGACATGAACAAAAAAAACACAACACACAAGACAAATGCCATAAGCACTTTATGCGTTGTTTGTTGTCTGTTTTGTCATGCAGGTATCACAGTACTTCTGGCACTTTCTGTCTACATGAGCATCGTCAGCTCTCTACTGCCCAGCTCCTCACTGACCACACCAAAGCTGACCCTCTACCTCTTCATCCTCCTCATCATCTCCATGCTCACCGTTATCGACAGCATCATCATTGTCTTTCTTCACAATTTGGAGGAGGTAAATAAATTACGTTACCTAAGATTTTAGTTAGAGTAAGAAGTTAGGTCATAATGCCGATCAATAATGTTTTTATGACAAAAGTATAGTATAATACGAATTATTTTATCAAAACTCATTAAATTTACGATGTAATTTAAAAAAAAAATAGCACATTTTTCCTTTTATTCATTTATCTCTGTTTTTTGTTTCTTTTTAAAATAATGAATTCATTTTTTTTCATTAATATTTTAGATTATCTGTAATAACTTATTAAATTGCATAAAACACTTTTAAAAACATTATTGCACAATGGACATTTCAGAAAGCGGTTGTTCATTTCAAGGCTCAAGAAAATTTTAAATCAGCTTTCAGCAAAGTCAAAAACCTTCAAAGGGCAGTTACTCCAGCAACAAAGATGACACGGAATACAGTCAATGGGAAACAATCATTGGCAAACTTCAAGGAAGCAACGTCATGCAGCGAAGAGGCACCGCCATATTCTTCTACGGATATGTCAAGCAATCAGGATGATAATAGAGAAACCCCTCGCCGGAACAAGTACAAGATGATAGGCAAACACATAGACGCCATCTCGTTCGTTGTTTTCTTTTTCATTTGGATCTCTGTAACTCTTGGCTTCTTGTTCAACATATCTTTCTAGAGTCACAACAACATCGAAGTCTAGATCTCTGTGACTCTTGGCGTTCTGCTAAACATTGTCTTGTAGAATTCCAAAAAATCTTTATCTAGACATCTGTAGCTTATGACTTGATTTACAGTATCGCTTTAAAGCGCCAAAAAAAAAATAGCATCGTCTAGATTTTAAAGATTCACGATGACCCCGCTCAACATTGCTTTTAAGAACAAAGGAAGATCAAAAACAAGATCATAAATTGGATACATACGATACTACAGGTCATTGATATTAAAATTTAAAAAAAATGTTTCGGGCCTAAAATAAGTATTAGGCCTACAGTTTTAGAACCTGATCAGTAAACACAGTACCCATAAGCTAAACAATTATCTGAGTATGATTTGAGACCCAAATCTAACTGATGAATACAGCAACTGTCTCTAAAATGATACGTCAGTAGCTTCCCTTTTTTAAATCAAATTATACGAATGATAAATGTTTTATTACTTCAACATGCTAACCATCTTTGTTCAAATTATGGTGGATCATTTCAATTAATTAAAAGCATTAAAAGCACGAATTATTTGGATGTTTTAAATATTATAATTTAAGGATGTTAATTTTACAATGGCAGCAGTGCTGTTATCAGTATGCTTTTTTTCATCCATCTTTTACTTAATTTTTATTTTGATTGTTTTATTTGTAATTTTTTGTCCAGAAGAAAAGCTATTTTTAATCATGTATTACAATTTTTTTCTCATATACAATCTCTGACATTTTTTATAGACGTTTACTTTTGTTAAAGTGAGATTTTACTTACTTTCGATGTATTTTACAAGATTATAATTATAAATTGTTTTAGATTTAATTTTTTTCAGAATTTTATTTAGCTATCGAAAATACTAATACGTTCGATACACCAAATATTTTCAAGTCATACACAAACAACCATTTAAATAACACAACACTCGGTTTTTATCATAATTAAATCGTTTCTCGATAGTTTTACCAGTGTATGCTATGGAAAATCAATTAAATGTTGCAATTTGTAAACTCTTGCAATTTTTTAAATCGATGTATTTAAGAAGATTTCAGGTTTAAAGAAAACACAAACAATGCAATTTATTTAAGAGTGATTTCCCTTTATACAACTCTTGTTGGCAGCCACGTTTATTACTGGTAGTATAATGTGTCATAGTCACGCCCCTAAAGGGGCGATTACATGTACACCGTTTCGGATGTGTATATGATTTTCTTTGTGTAGTTTTCATTACGGCATTTTAAAATGCACATTGATTTTTTTCTTGATACAATCATTGGTTGGCTTAAAAATGTGTATTTAATAACCCAGGTCAACATGAGTTGAAACTTAAATATTTTATAGTTAATTAGCTTTGATGACTATGTTTGTGTTAGTAATTATTGTTACAACATCATCATCTTTCCCATACGTGCCTTGGACACATAGGGCGGATGTAGTAGCGTTCATCTGTTTCAGTGACTTCGGCGTATGAAGGAATAGTGTGGTCAGCACTATGCTTAGTTTTCCCTAACGTAAGTTAGGTACCCATTACAGCTGGGTGGACTCAAGGACCTATACTGAGTTGAACCCGGATTCAAAATCGAGTCTAGTGCCCTACCACTAGGCCACGCCGTCCCATTCTGATTTAGGTAATTGTAATTATATGAGTGACCAATAGAAGCGCACTCTGCAACTATAATAGTACATAATGTATATAATGGGAGTAAAATGGCGTGGTAATGAATTATACGACTGACTTCACTCATACTGGCCATTGCAAATATTTACAACAGCTAGGTGCATGTTTGCTTAGGGATATCATCGCTTAGTGCACTGTACAAGGGCTCTAACTCGGTACAGCCGTCACGTGGTATCATGATAATTGTTGAGTCCTAATTTAATGTTGACTTGGAAGAGCTTTTATTATCGGATTTTTTTTAAAGTTCCCCTTTGACTAATTATCTCAGGCAAAATATATCAAGACAAAAGATAAGGACAAAAGTTTTCAGACTAAATACATTAGACCAAATATATCAGACCAAATATGTCAGACCTAATATATCAGACAAATATCTCAGACAAAATATCTCAGACAAAATATCTCAGACAAAATATCTCAGACAAAATATCTCAGACAAAATATCTCAGACAAAATATCTCAGACAAAATATCTCAGACAAAATATCTCAGACAAAATATCTCAGACAAAATATCTCAGACACAATGTCTCTGATGTATGAATACTACTCGTTAAAAGGGATGGGAACATCTTGAGCTGAGCTACCGCACTCGGCGCCACACACGCCCTTAATACACCAGTGCCGTACTACTAAATTAACAGTGTATCTAGCGCCAAGCACTATGTGGTCGACCCAACTGTGCAAGACTGCTAAACAAAAACCACCATGCTCTAATGCGGAACAGGGCATTTCCCCCCTGTCAATATCCCCCGGACAATCCCCCCCCCCCCCCCCGACGTTACCCCCCGGAGTAATTACCCCCCCCCCCCCCCCCGTGTCAATTATCCCCTGTCAATTACCCCCCGCCGGGTAGGACATTACCCCCGGACAGGGTTAGAGTTAGGGTTAGAGCTAGGTTTAGGGCTAGGGTTAGGGTTTGGGTTTGGGTTAGGGTTAGAGCTAGGTTTAGGGCTAGGGTTAGGGTTAGGGTTAGGGTTAGGGTTAGGGTTAGGGCTAGGGTTAGGGTTAGGGTTAGGGTTAGGATTAGGGTTAGGGCTAGGTTTATGGCTAGGGCTAGGGTTAGGGTTAGGGTTAGGGTTAGGGTTAGGGTTAGGGTTAGGGTTAGGATTAGGGCTAGGGCTAGGGCTAGGGCTAGGGCTAGGGCTAGGGCTAGGGCTAGGGCTAGGGCTAGGGCTAGGGCTAGGGCTAGGGCTAGGGCTAGGGCTAGGGCTAGGGCTAGGGCTAGGGCTAGGGCTAGGGCTAGGGCTAGGGCTAGGGCTAGGGCTAGGGCTAGGGCTAGGGCTAGGGCTAGGGCTAGGGCTAGGGCTAGGGCTAGGGCTAGGGCTAGGGCTAGGGCTAGGGCTAGGGCTAGGGCTAGGGCTAGGGCTAGGGCTAGGGCTGGGGCTGGGGCTGGGGCTAGGGCTGGGGCTAGGGCTAGGGCTGGGGCTAGGGCTAGGGCTAGGGCTAGGGCTAGGGCTAGGGCTAGGGCTAGGGCTAGGGCTAGGGCTAGGGCTAGGGCTAGGGCTAGGGCTAGGGCTAGGGCTAGGGCTAGGGCTAGGGCTAGGGCTAGGGCTAGGGCTAGGGTTAGGGTTAGGGTTAGGGCTGAGGTTAGGGTTAGGGTTAGGATTAGGGTTAGGGTTAGTGTTGGGGTTAATATTAGGGTTAGGGCTAGGGTTAGGATTAGAACTAGTGTTAGGGTTAGGGTTGTGTCTATCGTTGGTTTTGTGTGAAGTTTTAGGGTAAGGTGAATGCTTAGGTTTTGGTCTTTTTTATTAAGGTTTGGATTAAAGAAGTATATAGGTATAGAATTCTAGTTAGAGTTAGGATTCTAACTTGAAAGGGGGGGGGGGGGGTAATTCCCCTAGGGAAGGTAATTCACAGGGGGGTAATTCACAGGGGGGTAATTGCTCCGGGGGGTAAATATGGGGGGAAATGTCCGGGAGGGTAATTTCCGGGGGGGGGGGTAATGTCCTGTAGCCGCTCTAATGTAGGCCTAGATATCACGTTAGGGAAGGCACAGATGGCTTGGCATAGTGCTGATCACAATCAGAGGACGCAAAAGAAGGTGAACACTACTCAATGGATTGTCAAATATGTAATGTTAATATTACATTACTTCTCGCCTTACCTGAAGAATAGCATGAAAGAAAATCTGCACGCAAACCACTTTGAAGATTTTACACATAAATTAGGCGGTCATGTCAGTGTTTCTATTATAGAGTATCGATGACGACATTTCTTTTGAGTTGGGGGGGGGGGGGGGCTTAGACGTTCTTTCGCGAGGGTGGGGCTTCGCCCCTACCCGAAGAATTGTATGAATGAAACTCTTCACGCAAACCACTTAGATTAGACAAAATTGCTTTTATATTCAATGTTTACTCGAGAATCAATGACGTCATATTACTGTGTGCACTCTCCGGCTTGATACTATTTTCTACTATATGCTAAATGTGACGTCATATTTCGTTTTCGTTTTACTATGACACTTTTTATTTTGCTTGTGTTTTCTTCATAGCGTTCTTGTCAGATAGATACATACACAGACAGACAGCGAAACTATTATTATAGACGAGAAAAATGGCCCGTTGAGGAAGGATACAACTGGCGCTAGGTTGATAGTGATGTCTATTTTTTCTAAACAAAAACCAAAACCAAAATCACCACCTATACTTCAAATTTAAACAGAAACGAAAAATGACATTGAAAACGGATTTTTCTATCCAGAATCAGCATTTTAATCAGATTTAAGCATGATCTACGCGTAGTTATCTCGCATTTATACTAAATATAGTCGTAGCCATATCTCTAAACCATGCACCTTATCTCAATCATAACAAAAGCCGCATTTAGAGTTTTTTTCAGGCAACTCTATTTGGGACTATGGGGGCTCCGCCCCCCCCCCCTCCCACACACACACACCACAAAACATGTCTACCGTCCCATTCAACGAACTATAATTATATACTTTTTTCCCCTCCCAGAAAATTCCACCCCCGCCCCCGAAAATTTCAAGTACCCCACCCCTCTCGGGGAAGGAAAATGTCTGAAAAAAACACTGGTCGCATTTGTTGATCATACAAACTAAAGGTAGAGCCTGGAAGAGCTGCATGAAAGAACTGCGCGCTAAACACTTTTTAGATTAGAAAATTTCAAGTTCCCCGCTCAGGAGAGGAAAAAGTCTGAAAGAAACACTGGTGTTGCGCTTAGCCACTACTCGAAAAATTGCATGAAAGAAAATGCACGCAAACCACTTTTTAGCATAGACACATTAATTAGGCGGTAATTTTATTATAGAGTATCGATGACATTTCTTTTGAGTTGGGAGAAGGGGGCGGCTTAGACGTTCTTTCTTGAGGGTGGGGCTTCGCCCCTACCCGAAGAATTGTATGAATGAAACTCTTCACGCAAACCACTTAGATTAGACAAAATTGCTTTCTTGTGTTTTCTCTATAGCGTTCTTGTCAGTTAGATACACAGACAGATACATACACAGACAGCGAAACTATTAGTATAGACGAGAAAAATGGCCCGTTGAGGAATGATACAACAGGCGCTAGGTTGATAGTGCTGTCTATTTTCTCTAAACTAAAACCAACCCCCCCCCCCCCCAACATGTCTACCGTCCCATTCAACGAAATATAATTATATACTTTTTCCAGTGTCCGCCCCCTCCCAAAAAGTTCTACCCCCGCCCCCTGAAAATTTCAAGTACCCCCACCCCTCTCCGGTGAAGAAAACGTCTGAAAGAAACACTGGTCGCATTTGTAGATCATACAGACTAAAGGAAGAACCTGGGCGGGGCTTTGCCGGAAGAGATGCATGAAAAAAAATGCATGCTAAACACTTTTTAGATTAGAAAAAGGTCCTCCCTCCGGGGAGGAAAAAGTCTGAAAGAAACACCCGAAGAACTGCATGAAAGAAACTCCTGCACGCAAACCACTTTTTAGATTAGACACATGAATTAGGCTTGAATTTTATTATAGAGCATTGATGACGATATTTCTTTTGAGTTGGGGGGGGGAGGTCGGCTTAGACGTTTTACGCGGGGGATGGGCTTCGCCCCTACCCGAAGAATCGTATGAATGAAACTCTTCACGCAAACCACTTAGATTAGACAAAATTGCTTTTATATTCAATGTTTACTCGAGAATCAATGACGTCATATTACTGTGTGCACTCTCCGGCTTGATACTATTTTCTACTATATGCTCCAATGTGACGTCATGTTTCGTTTTCGTTTCACTATGCATGGTTTTAATTTGCTTGTGTTTTCTCTAGAGCGTTCTTGTCAGATACATAGATAGATAGATACACAGATAGATACACAGACAGCGAAACTATTATTATAGACGAGATTGTAACGTTTATGTATTAAAAAGAAATATTGATTTTACTTTCCAGATACTAAAATGGGACAAAGACAAATATGGCGAACAGGAAGTGATACATCCGGTCCCACAGGACATCTAGAGACTACGTGTTGTCATCATGAACACGTTAGGGGAACGGGACCCATTTGGTGACGACGTAGCGTAAGGACATGGAAACATGTTTTTCTCTAGCACTTCGTGTGATGTTCCTTGTATTCCTTTGTTGTTTTCTAAATTCCTTTGCTGTTTCTTGTATTCCTGTGTTGTTTTCTAAATTCCTTTGCTGTTTCTTGTATTCATGTGTTGTTTTCTAAATTCCTTTGCTGTTTCCTGTATTCATGTATTTTTTCCAGTTTCCTTTGATGTTTTCTCTATTAATGAGCTGTATACTTGAACTGTTTCCTATATTGCTGTGCCTGTGCTGTTTTTCTATATTCATATGCTGAATCAGGTATCTATGATAATTTCGGTATGTATATGCGATTTTTCCCCAGTATTTATATGATGCGTTTTTTCGTTTCCTCTTCATATGCTATGTAGCGCAGCTATGCATGTAAATTAAATAAACAACATAACGTATCCCCAGACCCGTGTTTCTCTACAACACTGGAGAAGCCTCCTGGATTCCTGGGACACTGTGGACAACGTCCTGTCAGCTGGACAAATCTAATTACCTACTTGACCGTCAGAGCAGCGTGGTCCAGGTACGTTACATATCACTTTAAAACAGTGGCGTAGCGAGGGGGAGGGGTGACACAATTTAGGGGGGGGGGGGGGTGACACCAAGGCGAAAATAGCAAAATATATAGAGAAAAATGATAATTCCACTTAATGAAGTGATTAATTCGAGTGTTAAAAAGTCTTTTAAGAGGAAATTTGACAAATCCTGACAAGGGTGGAGGGGGAAGGGGGGTGTAAAACGAAAGTTTGATGGGGGTTCGAATCGAAAATGGAAAGTTTTTCCCCGGTTGCCGGGAAGGGTCGCTACGCCTCTGGTGGGGGGGGGGGGTGACACCAATAAGTGCCGCACCGGTTGACACCTGACCTCGCTACGCCACTGCTTTCCAAAAAATGTATAGTGTTACCTCGACATACGAGTGCCCCGATATACGAGATTTTCGAGAAACGAGTAGTCGAGAATGCTTTTTTTGCTATGAGTTACGAGCAAAATTTGTGATACAAGTAATCGGTTCCGTGGGTTACATAGTTTATTAAAAAGAAACACCATGCTCATTTGCATATGGTTGTGCGTCGCAGCTATATAAATGCATTTGTCTAACACATTTACAAAACATTCTGAAAGGGAAAATTTTAGGGATAAAGTGTAATATTAAGAGTGTAACGAGTAAGTGAATTCGAGTGACAGAAAGATTGAGCTTTTAAATAGTGTAGTGAGCAAGTGTTCAAACAAATACTTCTCTTCAACTCTATACCTCCGCCAGCATCTTCCGTAAGTTAAACTCCTATTAAAAACACGTAACACAAATAACTGGAGTAGCATTAGGGAGCTGGAACGAATTAATGCATTTTACATGGTTGCAACCTTTCAATAACAAGCTTTTATGTCATAATGCACTAAAAAGTAGAAAATAAATTATAGACTACTATTTAAATAACTAGAAAGAAAAGCGTGGGTCACTTTAGTATCTATTGGATACCTTCACTAATGTTTAGGAAGAGACCCACGCTTTTTTTTTCTAGTTATTTAAATAGTAGTCTATAATTTATTTTCTACTTTTTAGTGCATTAGTACATAAAAACTTGTTATTAAAACGTTTTTTATGAAAGTTTTTTAGTACTTTACATGTTTTTATTTACACTAGAGTTACATGACTAAAAACCATTGCGCGCGTAAATTAATACTTCCGGTCAATGAAAATTACTCAAAATTTAACAGACGGTAGTGAATTAGATCTGAAATAGTACTCAAGTTATAGGTTTTTGAAAAATTCAAAGTAGAAAAAGTACCACTTCCGGTTATCGGAAATCGCTAAAAAGTTGATACGGATCTACGATTTTGATAAAATACTTATTTATGAAATTTCATCAACCTAGCTGTAACGGTACTCACGTTATCGTGTTTACACACGGACAGACAGACAGACGGACACACAGACATTCGGACAGAATTGCATAACCCAGTTTTTCAGACTGGATTACGCATAAAACCTCCTAATTTTGATAAATCTGGATTGATAATTTTTGCCCGATTAAAATAAGTCCTCTATACTTCGGATGTGATGAAGGACTGAGGTGTAATACCGTGAAAATTGTTAAAATTTCAAGTGATTTTTGTGCACGATTACAATACTTTATATATACGAGAAAGTAAAAAAAACCAAGCATAATTATATATGGCTACACTCGTTTGGCCTCTTTCTGCTCGAGTTATGCCATGACATAAAATATGTTTGTTACTGCAACATGCTAGTTGGATTTGGGAACTAGGGTATCAAAGCTTAGTGCTTTGTAAACAGTCTCAAGGTGTCTCTTACTTGTGTTCTAAAGGATTGAAATTGAGCAAAACGAAGAATTAAAATTGATTAAAATGGATTTAAGAAAAATGGATCAATTTAAATGCGTTTTCTATAGTTCAGTTGTATTAAGAAAACCATGAATGAGATTGATAAGAAATTAATAGCTATTCTCAACAAGTGCTTAACACAAATATTGAGGATTTTCATGCCAAATTTCTCAAATGAGGAATTAAAACAGAAACACTATTTTAAACATATACAGTAGTATTTATTAGACATAGAATATGGAGATGGTGGGACCATATGCTAAAAATGAGAGCAGAAACATCGGCTAGGATTGCTCTCAAATGGACTCCTGTGGGCAAGAGAAACGAGGGCGGACAAAGAATACAAAGATCAATTGAGAAAAGGTGTAGGAAAAAGGTCTCACATTCCAACTGGCAGAGGTTATACCTCTCACTTGTTGATGCCCAATGGGCTTGGATATTTAATAAAGATGACGGATTTTTAAATGGGTTTTAGTCTTGCTAATCACAACTTTGGAGTGGGAAAAATAATTATTTACACAGCCAACAAAAGATGCCCACAAATAAAATGTAGCATGGGATTTATTTTTACCTTTTAGTATCTGTGTTGAATAAAATATGATACTGACTGCTTCGTTACGTGTCTGGATCAATGTCCATGTAGAGAAGATTTTAAAGAAGATCTACAGACGTGACACATAATTCCAGTGTGTCACGAAGATCAACAATACCAAAGATGACACGTCCGATTATTTAAACATTAAAACTTCAAGGGCAATAACCCACGTACTAAATATTATCTGGCACGTTTTGTAATAAAACTCGGCTAGAAATTTTAAAATGTTTTGTTTTCTGCATTGTGCATGTAGTAAAAAGTATCTAATATTAAAACTTACAAATGATTTGCATTTTACAAATTGAAAAAAATTAACCCAGGCGTGGCGGGGGCACACTGAAGTTCGAGTACTTCACAATTGTGGGTGGTATTATTAATTTTTATGCTTAAAGTAACGACAGCGTCAAATCCGAGATCTACAACCCAAGAGTTCGTGATGCAAAATTCTAGCGCTCTAATGTAACACAAACAGCAAACACTATAGTAGATGTGTCTATTTTCTGGTGCATTTAAGAATTTAAAAAATTACCCAGAATAGTAGACCTCCACCAAATACTGTATAAGTTTTTTTTTTTTAAATGGGTTATATTTTTCAATACAGAAGATGTTTTGATTATTGTTTGTAAAATGTTCTTCACCAAAGGTAAGTGTTTTGATTATTATTCAAACAAATGGCTAAAAAGCGCAACACTCTGAAATAGTGTTGGTCTACTAATGGAGCTCAACCCCCTAGATTCTCACCTGCAATATATCTGCATCCACAGCTCCCATTTAGACTTCATTGATTGAAAACAAACCTATTGCTATTTACAGACCTATCCTAGCGCTCGACTATCAGAATTTTGAATAAGCTTCTAAATTTAGATTAGGAATTCAAGCAACTGAAAAGCAAGGGAGTTAAATAAAACTCCATGTCAGTTTCGCTTTCGCTCGCCCGAAAGATAGATGGTGATGTGAACGCGGATTGGTGTACAGAATTACCCAATCGTGGTCATAGCATAAATATGTACAGTCACATTTTGAAGTGTGGTTTAAATTTGTTGGTGATTGGTTTCTTTTCACACGTTGAGTGCCAGACTTACAATGAGACCATGGATATTTTTAACGACGTACTGAACAGTGCCAGGTATAACACAAAGGTGAGGCCACTGTGGAACCAAACAGCCACGCTGTACGTGAATGTGACGTTTGAGCTGGTGTCTATCGTTGAGTTGGATGATGTCCAGCAGAGTTTTACCTGTAACTGCTTTGTGGGATTTGATTGGGTAGATGAGGCGAGTTACTTTTCTACTAACCTTAACTTTAACTTTTTTACCTTAATCATTTAACCGTAACCTTAACCTTAACCTTAACCTTAACCTTAACCTTAACCTTAACCTTAACCTTAACCTTAACCTTAACCTTAACCTTAACCTTAACCTTAACCTTAACCTTAACCTTAACCTTAACCTTAACCTTAACCTTAACCTTAACCTTAACCTTAACCTTAACCTTAACCTTAACCTTAACCTTAACCTTAACCTTAACCTTAACCTTAACCTTAACCTTAACCTTAACCTTAACCTTAACCTTAACCTTAACCTTAACCTTAACCTTAACCTTAACCTTAACCTTAACCTTAACCTTAACCTTAACCTTAACCTTAACCTTAACCTTAACCTTAACCTTAACCTTAACCTTAACCTTAACCTTAACCTTAACCTTAACCTTAACCTTAACCTTAACCTTAACCTTAACCTTAACCTTAACCTTAACCTTAACCTTAACCTTAACCTTAACCTTAACCTTAACCTTAACCTTAACCTTAACCTTAACCTTAACCTTAACCTTAACCTTAACCTTAACCTTAACCTTAACCTTAACCTTAACCTTAACCTTAACCTTAACCTTAACCTTAACCTTAACCTTAACCTTAACCTTAACCTTAACCTTAACCTTAACCTTAACCTTAACCTTAACCTTAACCTTAACCTTAACCTTAACCTTAACCTTAACCTTAACCTTAACCTTAACCTTAACCTTAACCTTAACCTTAACCTTAACCTTAACCTTAACCTTAACCTTAACCTTAACCTTAACCTTAACCTTAACCTTAACCTTAACCTTAACCTTAACCTTAACCTTAACCTTAACCTTAACCTTAACCTTAACCTTAACCTTAACCTTAACCTTAACCTTAACCTTAACCTTAACCTTAACCTTAACCTTAACCTTAACCTTAACCTTAACCTTAACCTTAACCTTAACCTTAACCTTAACCTTAACCTTAACCTTAACCTTAACCTTAACCTTAACCTTAACCTTAACCTTAACCTTAACCTTAACCTTAACCTTAACCTTAACTTTAAGGCATGGCAGTTCGCGACTGTTAAACCGCCACTAGTCAATTCTACGAACAAAGGTTATTTAACCGACGAAGATTTTTTGTCAAAACGGTTCGATTTTCTCTTTCTTTGAGTTTTCTCGTTATTTTGTTTTACTAAATAACCTCTTGAATATACAACAGCATTATACAATATAAATTTGCAAAACCCTATTTAAAAGTAAATATCTCGTGTCACTCAGTAAATACAAACCAAGCACACAACTGAACGCATTGTTCGTAATTGTCGGGTTTGCTCTGTGTACATCAGCCATATAGCAAATATTAATTAGACGTCTTTATTATTATTTTAAAACTATTTAGAATCGATTTTTACGGACATTTCTTAAAATCCAAATATTTTCATCTCTTATTTTTGTGTGTAGTCAAATAAAGGAGGAAAAAATTAAATTTATTGATGCAGTTGCTTAAACTTATGGCTAAAATTGAGCGGACAAGCAGGTCGATTAATTGTTCTATCCGGTGCCCTGTCAAAACGGCCCGGGACAAATAGGCCCCGTCAAAACGGCCCCGTAAATACGACCCCGTCAAATCGACTCCCGACAAACCGACCCCGTCAAAATAGCCCCGTCAAAAGGGCCCCGACTTATTGGCTCCCGACAAATGGGCTCCCGTCATATTGACTTGCGACATATAGGCTCCCGACAAATGGGCTCCCGATATTTAGGCTCCCGACAAATGGACTCCCGACATATTAACCCCTGACAAATAGGCTCAGGACATATTGGCTCCCGACAAAGCGGCTCCCGACATATTGGCTCCCGACATAAGGGCTCTAGACAAATGGGCTCCCGGCAAATGGGCTCACGACATTTTGGCTCCAGGCAATTGGGCTCCCGACATATTAGCTTTTGACAAAATGACTCCCGACATGTTGGCTCCAGAAAAATGAATGATATAACCATTGTGTCCTACCTCCAATACCACCATAACCTCTTTTTAATGCCCGAATGAAATTATTTTTTCATGAACCAACATTAATTCACAAACAAATCGAGCCCTTAACAGCTAAATTCCACCAATTCTAAAGTTTTGATAATGTTTAATTTACAACAGAAAAGATCTGTTGCTTAAAAGCGAGCACAGAAGTGTAAATGTATGATGTACATGATGTTAACATGATAAAAGCATTTTGTTTTGATAACCTACAAGCACAGTGGCGTAGCGAGGTCAGGTGTCACCCGGTGCGGCACTTAATGGTATCACACCCCCCCCCCCCCCCCCCCGAGAGGCGTTGCGACCCTTCCCGGGGACAAACTTTCAAGTTTTCGATTTGCACCCCCCCCCCCAAACTTTCGATTTGCACCCCCACCCCCTCAACTTTTTCTCTATATATTTTGCTATTTTTTGCCTTTGTGTCACCCCCCTAAATGGTGTCACCCGGTGCGGTCCGCACCCCGCCCCCCCCCCCCCCTCGCTACGCCCCTGTACAAGCATATTGCAGTTAGGAAGGTACAGCGTGGACCCTTCTCCCCACACAATGAGTTGGAACAGCCTATAACCGACTCAATTATGGATGTCATAGATAGATGACCCTTAAATTAAAACATACTATATTTTATAATAGATAAACTAATATAAAAATAAGGCCTGCCGAACAAGAGATGCATACGTTGTATTACATAAGAGTGTTGGATAAGCTAACTCTAAAGAATATTGATGAAGGGGTCCCACTGGCAGATGTCATATTCAATGAGACCGCTTTGCCGGGAGACTTAGTCTATACAGACACGGTATTGTCAGTGCAGTGGCGTAGCAAGGATTTTTGGGCCCCTATGCAAAAATTATCAGTGGGCCCCTTCGTCAGCCGTTAGGCCAGTGGCGTCGCTAGGTCGGGTCTCACCCGGTGCGGCACTTCGTATTGTCACCCCCTCCCAGGAAACAAAGCATATATATATATATATATATATATATATATATATATATATATATATATATATATATATATATATATATATATATATATATGTGTGTGTGTGTGTGTGTGTGTGTGTGTGTCGGCCTACATAGGCCTAAAATTTATATATATATGCCACATACTGGTACACGTACGTGTTTAAGCTTTAATCACTGCTGACTTAATAGTAACGATGTTTATCTACAGTCTGTTTATAATACAGTTGGATGTAGCATTGTTTTCTTTATAGTTTACGTTTACGTCGTGGTCTTGATATAATTTTCGATTTGTACTTAGAAGACTATTTAACTTTAACTAATGGATCTGGAAAATGGCATTTCATTCTAGGGTCGGCGTGGTCGAGTCGGTAAAGCTCATGGTTGCTAAACCGAAAAGTCTCGAGTTCGAACCCTCGGGCAGGTGAGGCTCGTTAGCTGGGGACTGTCAATTTCATATGTTAGAAAGTAGACGCACAGTTTCTTGGGCCAAGACACGGCTACACATTTCTTTGAGATATATATATATATATATATGTATATATATATATATATATATATATATATATATATATATATATATATATATATGGTGAGAGAGAGAGAGTATATTCCATAAGTTTCTAAGGTCGACCACCACGCGTTAAAAATGGGTCGCCAATTTATACAGTAAACTAAAACAGTATTCGCTATAGGATAGGACAGTTTCATTTTTTCGAAGTTAAATAAGTATTTTTCAACTAAGTCGGTGTCGAACATATCTTGGTTTTTATAAAAAGGGGTCGCTACCCCGACAATATTTGGGCACCTGCGGTCTTTTTCCTTAGCCCAGGATTGAAATGTTTCTTTCACCGAAACATAGTCTGGCGCATGGGTTCTCAAACTTTGGGTTTTCTTAGAGGTTCGCGAAGTTTATCGTCGGTGTAATCAACTTAAATAAGGGGTCGGCGTGGTCGAGTCGGTAAAGCTCATGGTTGCTAAACCGAAAAGTCTCAAGTTCGAACCCTCGGGCAGATGAGGCTCGTTAGCTGGGGATAGCCACTCTTCTAGGAGAGACAACTCCAAAATTAAAACAACTGCTGCCTTGTAGTTTGTTCTTGGTCGGACAAAGGCTATGGAAGCAAATCCAAAAAGAAAAGCAGGCTGAAATCGGAGTCAATGGCCTCAATGGCGCATAACCAGTTGACACGTAACGCTTAATTGTGTTGGAGGCGTGGTCGAGTCGGCAAAAAAGCTCATGGTTGATAAATTCGAACAAAGTCTCGAGTTCAAACCCACTGGCAGATAAATCTCGATCCCCTTATTAAGTTTATGAGAACTAAACCTTCATGGACCCAACTAGCAACATAATTTTAAACTGTGAAATACATTGACTACATCATAAAAGCAGAAAGACTGAAGTGGCGCTGTCATCGAATTTAAGATCGAATACACAATCGAATTTAAGATCGAATACACAAGCGTATGTGTAAGAAAAAATATTCAGAGCGCAGTAAAAATAAAGATACACAATGCCAAAGAGAAATAAAATAAAAAACTAGCCCAAATTCCGAATCGTTAAGACTACCTGCAATATGTTTGTTATATTCAATGATTGGGTTTCTTTTTACAAATTTTTATTTTACTTCATTCTGTTATTCTTTGTTTTTGTTGTACGTTCGACATGCGTCAAACTCGAGAATCAAATTCAACCCAAGTCATGCTTAACCGATTTCTTTTTACATTGACACATATTCGATGACATTACAAAGTAACTTGGATTTTTAAGATATTTAAATCGTTATTTAAAGCGTTCGATTAGATTTTTATTAAAACTAAAATGTACGTCAACATCAATGGTTTTAATATGCACTGAAAAGAAGAAAATGCATCGTTTTTCTTTGAATGAATATGACGTCTTGCTTTCCTAGTTACATAATTGAAAAGTAGATTGCTATATATTTAAATAACTTTTTTTCAGCTTTATTTTTCGTTTTTAGTGTCTTTCTAGAAACCTGCTTTTCTAGCGGTTTTTTTTTCGTATAATTTTATTATCTTAGGTATATGTTTAAATCTATATTTACAAAATTAAAAACAAAACAACAGCAAAACAGCGCAATTTTCTGATTAATTTTACAATCCCCTACTCAGAAATTTCAAAGTACACCCCTGCAATACGAACCTCCCAGGTTGACGCCATTGATTTCAACCACAACAATTATGTGTGCAGAGCAATCTAGAGTTCGACTATTGAAATTCTGAGTTAGTTTCTAAATTTAGATTATGGTATAAACGATAGCACAACAATAATTGCTGGGTAACATTCGATAAGAGTTTGGCTTGCGCTCACATTAAACTGGAACGTATTGTGAAGTCGGATTATTGAATTACTCAACTCTGGTGACAGCATGATAATGCACATTCACATTTTCAATTGCGGTTTGAGTTTAATGGTTGTTGGTTTACTTGCGTGCGTTCAAGGCCAGAGTTACAATGATAACATGGCTCTTTTTAACGACGTGCTCAACAGTGCCAGATACAACCCAAAGATTAGGCCTCTTGTCAACCAAACAGCGACCCTTGAGGTCAGTGTAATGTTTGAACTGCTGTCGGTGGTCGAGCTTGATGACGTCAAGCAGAGTTTTACCTGTAACGGTTTTCTGGGATTTGGCTGGGTAGATGAGGTATGTTTTCTCAGGCATCTATTCGTTTTAAAACTATAACCCATTATTAGGATATATATATATAATATCAGTATATATATGTATATATATATATATATATATATATATATATATATATATATATATATATATATATATATATATATATATAAAGAGAGAGTGAGAGAGAGATAAAGAGAGCGAGAGAGATTATAGATATTACATAATTTGATTTTTTTGTCTATGTACATATTTATATATATGTATATATATATATATATATATATATATATATATATGTATATATATAAATATATATATATATATATATATATATATATATATATATATATATATATATATATATATATTATGTATATGTGTGTGTGTAAAAGAAGATAAAGAGAATGAGAGAGGTAGAAGACTTGTGATTGAAAGCATACTCTTTTCAAGCCATATTGTACACAAAAGTTTTTATCGCTCTCAAATATTAGCAGCAAATTCGATTATTGGCCTAATGATTTATTGATTAATTTCTTTTTTCAATAATCAGCAGAGTACTTTTTAATGTAATAGAAAATCATTTTTAATTGCCAAATTTTTGTAATATATACATTAATAAGTCTAATTAACATTTTATTTAAAGAGAAATAGGCCTACAATGATAAAGAAAAGCTTTATTTAACGTGGTTAAAAATTACACTATTAAAAATTAATTTTAGAAGCTAAAATGGGACAAGGACCAATATGGAGGACAGGACGTGATACATCCGGTCCCACAGGACATCTGGAGACCACGTGTGGTCATCATGAACACCTTAGGGGACCGGGACCCTTTTGGTGATGACGTTGCGTAAGTACCTGTGAAGCAACTTGTACCGTAAGTTCCATTTGCAAAACAAAGGGACGAGATGGGACAGGTTTAATATGAGCTAAGTAGTTAACTATCTAACAATTCCTACTATATATATATATATATATATATATATATATATATATATATATATATATGTGTGTGTGTGTGTGTGTGTGTGTTTCCTTTAATACAGTATTCATTATTTTTAAAATTTAAGTTTTATATTTTCGCATAATACTTTTCTCCTCATTAAAACTGTGTTCATGATAAAACTATCTTCTTCCCCAAGCCCCATGTTCGTCTACAGCGATGGGTCAGCATCCTGGGCACCAGGGACACTGTTGACAACTTCCTGTCAGCTTGACCTAACGGACTACCCTTTCGACAGCCAGAGCTGTACAGTAAAGGTATCTGTTATTTTGAGAGAATTGAAATGCTTTTCTCTTTTTTTTAGCTATTGAATTAAAATTACGTGTCAACATATTATGGCCCATGTGGCCTGTAGACTGCGATTCAGTCTGTTGTACTTTCTGGAATTATTTCCATAACGTTTGTCCAAGGAAAAAACACGGCAGCAGTTGTTTGATTTTGGAGTGTATTTTTTTAGATGGGCTGCTGTTTCCAAATATCTAGCCTCAAATGAGATATCAAGCCTCATCTGTCGGGGGGGGGGGGGTTAAACTTCTCGGTTTAGGAACCAAGAGCTTTACCGTAAAATTGCACATGTAAAGTTGGTGTTTAGTTCAAGCCAAGCATAAAGTGAAACTTTTTATTTAACAAGCAAGTTATGTTTTATATGGACAATAAATGAGCTGTCCTGCCATGTATGAAGTGATTAAAAATGCATTCGAATGTTTTTACAGATTGCAGCTATGACGTTCTTACTAAAAGAAATGAAGTTCGTAGCCTCGACAAACAAAGTTTCTCTGAATTTTTTCACGATAAATGGAGAATGGGAGTACATGGATTCAAGTGTGACTATATCGCAGATAGGCTCCGGGCCTTGGAATATGTCCTCCATATATGTAAGATTTATTTCAAGTTTCGAACGTGCTATCGACTAATGGCAGTTTTAGAAAGTGTTACTTACATTTTTTTTATTGATTGAAGCTTTAATTAATTGCCTTTGCTTTATTAAAAGAAGTTTTAGTTAATGTTATGTACCTTTTGTTAAGTGATGGAAGATTAGGACGGTTTTCATATCTTTACTTGTTTGATGGAAGTTTTATCAAATGTCTTTTACCAGTATTTTATTGATGAGAGTAGGATTCTGTACTAAATCGATTGCATTGTTGATAAAAAGATATCGTCCGTGAAGTTACCGCTTTAATTTCTAAAATATTCATAATTACTTTTTAAAAAGCATAAAATAAAAGAAACATTTAAAAGTAAAGTATTAAGCTTTAATACGTTTTACAATGTGAAAGAGATTTCATAAGCGACTAATTTTCTTTTTTAATTTAAGAAAGAACATTAATTTCTTCATGTTCAACTCATTTAAAGTTGTATCATTACAAAGGAGTTTTCTTTGGATGAAGAGTGAATTATAATAAAATAATCATCAGTTGTTTTTCTGTCAAAATCATACACACATTTTATTTAACATTATGGAGGTCTATTAATCACCGTTTCAGATAACATTTTTCATGAAGAGGAGACCCACCTTTCTCCTCATCAATATTATCCTCCCTGTCGTGTTTCTCTCATTCCTCAATCTGCTCGTCTTCGTCATTCCCGTGGAGTCTGGTGAGAAAATTGGTTATGGTGAGTCTCCAGTAATGGTAGTAACGGTTCTAGGAACTGTTTATAAAACATTAGTTTATATGCGCTTTTCTTTAGTTCACATCATATGTTTGTTTACTTGTCTGTATATATCTTCGTGGCAAATATTGTGAATCCATTTTATATTACTCTTGATTCTGGAAATTTATTCTAAATTTCCATATACATTCATCTCTGATGTCAGTTCAAGAATATCTAGTTTCCAATCTAAATACACATTAGATTGCTTATTATAATTTCATTTGAATATTTCACAATTATATAATGGAAAGAGATCACTAGATTAAATATTAGCGACCACTCAATTATGTATCCGAAGACGGTGAATTGTTGGTTACGGATTTTTGTCTTCTGTCTGATAGTCGACTACAGTCTAAGAAGCGCAGGTGCTTGCCTTTCAAAGATATCTATATTCTGTTTATTATTAGTAAATTATTTTAGTCTTATGTGATGTGGGCTTCGTTAACAGCGCATTACTAAAATTAATAAAATAATTTTTGAAACTTTGCATAATTAGCTTTTAAATGCACTTTGTATTAAGATAAATTCTTTTTTTAAGAAAAGTAATGCTCAAAATTGCTATGTCTAAAGCATTATTGCAGTAAAGGCTTCTATTTATTTAAGATAACAAGTGTCTTTTAAAATGAACTTTGAAAACATCCTCGATTTCATCCTAAACTACAGGTATCACAGTGTTGTTGTCTCTTTCTGTCTACATGAGCATCGTCAGCTCTCTACTGCCCAGCTCCTCACTGACTACACCAAAGCTGACCCTCTACCTCTTCATCCTCCTCATCATCTCCATGCTTACCGTTATCGACAGCATCATTATTGTCTTTCTCAACAATTTTGAGGAGGTAAATAGATTATTTATCATAATATTTTAAAAACTTTAGTAAGATACCAAGCCATCATTGTTATCGATAGAGCCTACATGCAATCGATGCAGTAGCGTAGCTACCGTGAAGCTAGCGTAAACAAGGCATAGGGCCCAAGGCAAATAGGGGCTCTTTTACGAAAGTGAGACGGGGGGGGGGTGCAAATCGAAAGTTTGAGTGGGGGGGGGTGCAAATCGGAAGTCTGAGGAAGGGGGGGGGGGGTACATATCGAAAGTTTGTTCCCGGTCGCCGGGAAGTGTCGCTACTCCTCTGAGGGGCCCACTAACACTTTTTACATAGGGGCCCAAAAATCCTAGCTACGCCACTGAATCGATGTAATATAAAATAATATTTTACAGACTCCAAATGCGTTTAAGTGCAAAAGGTGTTACTATTAATATTGATTAATCATATAGTCTTACGTTTTAATTTAGATTTTAAATTCATTAGAAAACGTATTTAAAAAAAACACCCCACTCTACCTAAATTAAAAATAAAATATTAACAAGATAAATTGAGAAAATTAAAAAAAAACGTTTTTGTAAAATATATACATCACTGAAACTTTGATCTTTATTTCAGAGAGAGGCCGCTCGACTCAATGCTCTTCAACATTTTAGATCAGCTTTCAGCAAGGTCAAAAGGGCGCTAACTCCATTAACAAAGATGACAAGAAACATAATCCATGTCATACCACAAGGGAAGCAATCACTGGCTAACGTCTCCGGAGTGACTTCATTCATCGATGACGCATCGGCATATAATTCCTCGGTTAAATCAGCCAATCAAGACGAAGATTGGGAGACACCGCAGAGAAATAAGTGCAAGACGATAGGCAAACACATAGACCCCATCTCGTTCGTTGTATTTTTCATCGTTTGGATCTCTGTGACTCTGGGATTCTTGCTCGAACTTGCTTTCTAGAGTCACAAAAATAAACTCTCTGATCTCTGTGACTCATGCCTTTGTCTGACATTGTGTTGTAAATTTACAAAAAAAACAGTGTAGATCTCTTTGGTTGTAAGCTTTTTTTGTGTGTTTTATTTCAATTTTTAGAATAATCTACGTTTTATTGCTTTGAACTTGTCGAATAAAGTGATAGGCTGGCTAGTTAAAAAAAATAATTAAGAAAGATTTACAGATTTTCGAATGACAGAATAATATTTTATTTAATTACATGAACAAATAAAGCCATTCTGAGTTTTGAGATGTATCCTCACGTTTCCATTTGTAATATTTTTTTTAAACAAAAAGATCCCTAAATTCACAAAAATACCGTAGCACTTAAAATCTCAACAAATATCCCTACACTTTTATAACTAGTATCTGATCGGTAAACAACTTCCATTCTAGTGTCGAATCAAACAATCCCCTTAGCTGAACAATTGTGCTTGAAACATAAAACTAGTCTATCAGAATATTTTAGCACATTTTTTAAAACATACCAGTTGCTTCCCTTATTTGCATCAAATCTCATGTATGTTGATCGAGTTGTTAAACTTGTTGATAGTCTTGTTTAAAATAAGAGATAATTGTCGCTGAAATTGAGTATACTACACGAGCTTTACGTTATGTAAATGTCCCAAAATCTAGACCACTGGGTCATGTGAACTTACCAAAATATAGAACATTGAGTCATGTGAACGTCCCTAAATATATAACACTGGGTCATGTGAACGTCCCTAAATATAGAACACTGAGTCATATGAACGTCCCTAAATATAGAACACTGATTCATGTGAACGTCCCTAAATATAGAATACTGAGTCATGTGAACCTCTGTAAATACATTACACTCATGTGATCGTCCCTAAATATAGTACATCGAGTCTTGCGTCGTGTGTACGTCCCTAAAGGTGGGATTTCATGTACACACTTTTACACCAACACCTTGTACATTTATTTATTCGCAGGTTCTCGATCCGGTACTTCACACCTGAAGTGGGTTAAAACCTTGTCAGGTGCCCAGGTAGATTTTTAAATCGTGCATTCTATAACATTACCTGCAACGACGATCAATTCAAGGTTTAATACATATGGACAGATTTTCGTCAAAACACCGAACTGTGCCCTTGTTTACTAGCTCACAATTTTGCAAGTTAAAATGCATTTTTTTGTATATGAAGCATTGATGTAAGTTTTGTCTGATTGGTTCTGTTTGATTTGGAAATTTCTATTAACCATCGTGTTGAATGGAAGCGTGGTTCCACCCCTATAACAGAACATGCATCCAATGCGATCAAATCACCACCGTAATGACTTGCAGATTCACACCTGACTTCACCCACTGGTTCTGCTCTAATTATGCCATGACATTGCAAATATTTACAACTGTAACGTGTTATTTGGCTTAGCTGTACTGAAGCTTAGTGCATAGTACACACTTTATAACTCGATACAACCCTCGTGTGGTAAAAAAGAGATCGTTCATTCAAAGAGGTGAGCTTTGTTGAGTCTGTAGTTCCGAGGTCGAATACCTGGCAGCTGAGGCTTGATAGCTGGGCACAGCTACTTATCAAGGAGAGACAGGTGCAAAATCAAATAACTGCTGCCTTGTAGTTTGTTGGACAAAGGCTATGAAAGCAAATCTAAAAAGGAAAAGTCGACTGAAACCGAGTCAATTGACCTCAATGGCGCTTAACAAGTTGACTCGTAATACTTAATTGTGTTGGAGGGAATTACTTCAAACATTAGAAGTAAGAACGAAGAAAAAGAATAATTCATTCAAACTGTTGAATTGGTAGCATTTTTAACATTCGATTTTTCAAAAAGTTCAGCAGGATATAATTATTGCAACGACTCTCTAACTCTTCATCCACCTTATCATCTCCATGCTCACCGTTATCGACAGCATCGCCATTGTCATTCTTGATAATTTAGAGGATGATACAAATTGTAGTAGTATTATATATCATTTAGAACTTTATATTTTTAATGAAATGAATATAGTAAAATGAATCAGTTCATCGACACGAAAACGCATTTACAAATATATATTTTACTTTTTTAATATCTTTTAATAAATCGGTTTATATTTTGCTGATTAAGATTGGCTAACAAAATATTTTTTAAAAAAATGCATCAAATATAGGGTCTACGACGAATTCCCGACAAGACACTTCCTAGAAGCCGTTTACTTTCCCAAATACGGCTGATGGCCGAATGAACACTTGCCCGAAAAGAAAATTTCAGTCAGCTGTAAGTAATCAAAATCTTACAAAGGGCCGTTACTCCAGTTTCAAAGATGACAATGGATAAAATCCATGTCCTACCACAAGGGAAGCAATCTCTGGCAAACATCTATGAAGCGATGTCATTCAATGATGATGTACCGTCGTCTCATTCCCCCACGGAGAAAGCTGCTGATGAAGAAAAATATCATGCGACACCACTCAGAAACAAGTACAAGATGATAGGCAAACACATAGACGCTATGTCTTTAGTTTTGTTCTTAATCACTTGGATCTCTATGACTCTGGGCTTATTGTTAGACCTCGCTGGATATAGTCGAAAAATCAATTTTTGGATTTGTTTGTTTCTCCCCCGGCTCCATCAACACGTTTTCTTCTTTTTTAAAAAAAAAAGCCTAATCAACACAACACTTGCATTATAGTGCTGATACAGTCAATCTATTCTGTGAAGGTAACAATCGTGTTTCAGACAGAACTCTAGTTTATTAAATTACAGGTATTTTTTAAATATAAATATCAGTTGCTTCCCTTATTTTATCAATGCAACCTTATGCTGATTACGTTGATTTCGTTGTTCAATATGCTGTTAGCCTTGTTTAAAATAAAAGAAAATATTTGTTTAAATTAAGAGCACTTGAGAAAAGTTGTTTACATGTACTTAGTATTTTAAGTTAAGATACCACAAGTTATTTTAAATGAAGCACTGCCATTAATATTTTTCTTTTAAAATCAAGAGAATATGCGTTCTATTATCAGATTAATGTATTATGTGCATTCAAAGTGCTAATTTATTAGCTTAATTTAGTGTAAGATTTCATTATGAGAATAGCAATTATTATTATTTTGATATTTTATTTGTATAAATGTATGAACGTTTGCTCTCAAAGACAATAACGACATAGAACTGTTAAATATTTGACGAATGTTGCCAATATTTACTAGCCTCTATAGCCTACTTCAACAAAAACAGTACACAAAGAGGGTTCGGCGTGGTCGAGTCGGTAAAGCTCATGGTTGCTAAACCGAAAAGTCTCGAGTTCGAACCCTCGGGCAGATGAGGCTCGTTAGCTGGGGACAGCCACTCTTCTAGGAGAGACAACTCCAAAATTAAACAACTGCTGCCTTGTATTGTTCTTGGTTGGACAAAGGCTATGGAAGCAAATCCAAAAAGAAAAGCAGGCTGAAATCGGAGTCAATGGCCTCAATGGCGCATAACCAGTTGACACGTAACGCTTAATTGTGTTGAAGGCGTGGTCGAGTCGGCAAAAAGCTCATGGTTGATAAATTCTAACAAAGTCTCGATCCCCTTCAACACCAATAATTAAGAACGAAGAAGAAGAAGAAGTAGACAAAGAAGATCATTGCTACAAAAGACAGATACATTTTTCAAAATATATTAAACATTATCAAATAAAAGCCAAAATTTAATTATGTAATTTCCTTTTCATTGACCAAACTAGCTACATAGTTTCAGTTTGTTAAACACACTAACGACATCATAACGCAGTAGGCAGAATCAGCGCTGACATCGAATTTTAGATCGAAGACGAAGTGTATGTGTAAAAAATAAACACTCAGAGAACTGTGAAGGTAAAGATAAATAATGTCTTGTAGAAATTTAAAAAAAAAAAACTAGCCCAAATTTCGAATCGTTAAGACTACATGTAATAAGTTTGTAATATTTAACGATGGGGTTTCTTTAAACACGCTTTTATCTTACTTGATTCCTCTTGCTTTTATTGCTTTATTTTAGTATAGGCCTAAAACCCAAATCCTCAAAACCTATTTATTTTAAACTTGGCACATAGGTCACAATCCGATGACAATGCAATGTAACTTGAATGTTGAGCTATTTAGATATTTAATTACAGTTTATTTTTTATTTATTCCATTGCATTGGATTTTTTAAAACTAATATGTAAGTAAAAAAGAAAACTATCTACAGTGGTTTTGATAAGCACTGAAAAAAAATAAAATAAAAATTATTTATTTAAATATAATGTATATTTATAAGATTTATATAACTAAAAAAATAGCTCGCTATATTGTAATAAACGTTTTCCATCTTCTCTTTTTTAATGCATGTATAAAAGTCTGTTAATCTGAACGATTTTGTTAGTGTCATTTTAATATCTATGATAGGTATAAACGTCGTTATAGACAAAATTTAAATAATCGCAATCTTCTGAATAAGTAAAAAAACATCCTCTTTAGCTTCCCTGTACACTCCACATCGTCACCATCTAAGGTGACGCCACTGATTCAAATTAATACGGAGCAATCTAGAGTTCGACTATTGAAATTTTGAGTAAGATTCTAAATTTAGATTAGAGGCATAAATGTTTGCACAACACGAATTGCTGGGTAACATTCGATAAAACATTCGTTTGCACTCACAGTAAATTAGAAATTGTGAACGCGGATAATTTACTTACTTAACTGTGGGAAAAAAACATGAATATGTACAGTTATATTTTGAAATGTGGTTTAAGTTTAATAATTATTGGTTTCACTTCATGCGTTCATGGAAAGAGTTACAATAGCACCATGGCTCTTTTTAACGACGTGCTCAACAGTGCCAGATACAACCCAAAGATTAGGCCTCTGGTGAACCAAACAGCGACCCTTGAGGTCAGTGTAATGTTTGAACTGCTGTCGGTGGTCGAGCTGGATGACGTCAAGCAGAGTTTTACCTGTAACGGTTTTCTGGGATTTGGCTGGGTAGATGAGGTATGTTTTCTAAGGTATCTATTCGTTTTAAAAATATAACCAGTGTATTTATGTAAATAATTATATATATATATATATATATATATATATATATATATATATATATATATATATATATATATATATATATATATATATATATATATATATATATATATATATATATATATATATATATATATATATATATATATATATATATATATTTATTTATTTATATATATATATATATATATATATATATATATATATATATATATATATATATATATATATATATATATATACATACATACATACATATATATATATATATATATATATATATATATATATATATATATATATATACATATATATATTTAGATTTATATTTATATTTATATTTAGATTTAGATTTAGATTTATATATATATAAAGATAGATGGATATAGACAGAATTGTTATTGAAAGCACAAAGTTTTCATAAACAGTATTGTAGACAAACGTGCATTATTCCTTTCAAATATTTAGCAGCAATTAGATTATTGGCTTTTTGAGTAATTGAATAAAAAAAAGTTTTCCATAATAAGCAGGGTATTTTTTAATCAAATTTAAAAAAATCTAAATTGTATTAAACTAAACTGTAATTAGATTATTCAACATTTTACAAAAATATAAATAGGCCTACAATTATTTCAAAAAGCTTTATTTAATTAACATCCTAATATATAAAAGGCCCTGTGCGCACTTCTCTCTCTTTCTCTGTCTGTCCGCAAAATATTTTCGCCGGACATAACATCAGAAACTGCAGCGATATTTGAAGAACTTTATACGGACTTTTGTTGAAAATAATATGTTAGATGTTTTAAATGTATAACCACAATTTTATTTAAAGAAGAAAAAAAAAATAAAGGCGTATTCGAATGTAGAAAAACAATTTTAATTATGCAACCGAAAAAGTGTTTAAACTTGGGACAAGAACGCATTTAACAATGACGTCGCTTATTGTCTACACTAAAAAAGAGCACGAAACTGATGACGTCATCTTCCGAGTTTAGAATAAAAAGAAATGAACTATTTCATTCAAATATGATTAAGAGCTATGTACGCTATGAAATGTATACAATACGATTTTCTCGGCCTAAACTTAAAAAAAATATTTTATTTATTTGGATTCTAGATCTAGAGATTCTAGATCTAGATATTCTAGATCATCTAGATATCTAGAGATTCCAGATCATCTAGATCTAGAGATTCTAGATCATCTAGATCTAGATATTCTAGATCATCTAGATCTAGAGATTCTAGATCATCTAGATCTAGAGATTCTATATCTAGATCTAGATGATCTAGATCTACGGAAAAAACTAGACTTACACAGATGTAGACCATACCTAGATCTAGAATCTATTCAAATAATACACTTCTACATTAAAGTATTTCAGGCCTTAATCACTTTATTGAAATCTTTGTTTATCTATGCAATTTGCTAATCTCTATAAAATATAAAGCTAAGTTGTCGGGTGCCCGACAGGGCACTTCCTTGCGTCGCAGGCGCTTCAAATTTGGCAGGATCTTGCCTTGGGGCGACAGAACACGGGGGCCGGTTGGCCGAAAAGTCTACGATGAGGGGATCAAAACTGACCTCGACTGACCGGCGCTTTATATGGGCGAATTAATTAAGCATTCAAATTCTCAATGTTTTCGAAAGCCTAAGCGAAGCTTGGCAGCATGCCTAGTAGCATATAATTACGCTAGATATAATGATATTTTTAGATGCTAAAATGGGACAAAGACCAATATGGAGGACAGGACCTTATACATCCGGTCCCAGAGGACATCTGGAGACCACGTGTGGTCATCATGAACACGTTAGGGGACCGGGACCCGTTTGGTGATGACGTTGCGTGAGTACCTGTTAAGCTACTTGTACATAAGTTCAACTCGCAAAATGATGGGACGAGATGGAGCTGGTATAATATCAATAATAGTTGATCATCTAAAAATTCCCGAATGATAACAAAATACAAAAAAAATAAAACTTCGTTGCTATGTATGTTAATGAAAGTAATTGCATTCTTTCTTTTCATCCAGTATTCATTACTTTTAATATTTACGATAAATATTTTCATCGATATGAAAATACTTTCCTCACCACTACTACTGTGTTCAATTAATTACCCTTCCCCCAAGCCCCGTGTTTGTTTACAGCCATGGGTTAGCTGCCTGGACACCAGGAGCACTGTTGACCACATCCTGTAAGCTGGACATGACGTATTACCCGTTTGACCATCAGAGCTGCACTGTTCAGGTATTTATTTACACATTTTTTTAACTTTTTTTTGTAATAATAAGTTGGATTTTGAATCTCTTTAACACAACTAAATATTACTTGTCAACATGTCATGCTCCATATGGTCAGTTTACTGCCACTTTCCTTTTGACTTTTGTCGAGCCAAGAACAAACTGCAAGGCAGCAGTTGTTTGATTGCGGAGTTTTCTAAATGAGTTGCTGTTACGAGCTATAGAGAGTCTCATCTGTTCAGGAGATTCAAACCCATGACTGTTCGGATTCACAGCAGCGAGTTTAACAGAACCGACCATGCCGACCCACAAAATACTTTTGTCAATTTTACCCTAAACCAAACATTAACATAATGTGTTGTTTTATCGGTATCTAAGGTGCAAATAGGATTTTGTTACATAATGTGAGAATTTCAAAATTTTTCCTCACATACATACACACACATTTCTAATCCTCCCTTGCTAACGGACAAATACCTACGTGCAGTGGCGTAGCGAGGTCGGATGTCACAAGGTGCGGCAATTAATGGTGTCAGCCCCCAGAGGCGTGTCCCGGGGACAGAATTTCAATTTTCGATTTGCACCCCCCTCAAACATTCAATTTGCACCACCACCACCCCCCCCCCCCCCCCTTCTTGCACCTCTTAAAAGACTATTTAGCAGTCGAATTAATCACTTAATTAAGTGGAATTATCATTTTTCTCTATATATTTTACTATTTTGTGCCCCCTAAATGGTGTCACCCGGTGCGGTCCGCAAGCCCCCCCCCCCCCCCTCGCTACGCCTCTGCCTACGTGATTATATTGTACCATATACAACTGCCTTAAAGCACCTTACAGCTGCGGTTTAATTCGTAATAATTCTATTTCAACCAAGTGTATTGTTGGTAAGCGATTTATTAAAAAAAACCGAGTTATCTTTATATAGAAAATGTAAGTTGACCTTCCATATCTGAAGTGATTATACAGTTCTTTCAAATCGTGGTACAGATTCTTGCTATGACGCTCTCAATAGAAGAAATGAAGTTCGTGGCGTCACAAAATAAAGTTGCCCTGCATTTTTTCACGATAAATGGTGAATGGGAGTACTTGGATTCAAGCTTGACGACATCACCGATTGGTGCAGGGACTTGGATCATGTCTTCCATTGATGTAAGTTTTATATAAAGTTACGCACATATACTGCAATCAGGGCCGGAGAACTAGGCGGCCGCCTAGGGTGCTATCAATAGGGGGGCGCAAAAATGAGTAATCGCTATTATTAAAAAGTACCTAAAAATTAATAACTTCGCGTAGCGATCTATTTCGGTGGCGAGCCGGACGTTTTCCAGAAAGACACTTGCCCGGAATACAGTTTGCACACGTTTTGCCTAGAGCGCAAAATTACCTGGCGCCGGCACTGACTACAATGATGGAAGATTCAAAATGTAGTATCTTTTTATATATAAAGCAAAGTGGTTGGATGCCCGAGGGGGCACTTCCCGGCGCCGCAGGCGCTTCAAATTTGGCAGGCTCCTGCGTTGGGGCAATAGAACACGGGAGCCAGGTGCCGGTTGGTACCAAAAGCGTTACATTTGTCCAAATGCCGTATTTTCTTCTATAAGCATAGCAATTGTTTGTCGAAAAGTAAACAAAGATTACGTTATTCGGTGTACGTACAAGGAGGTAACTTTTAAATTAATAAATTTAAAATTATTTTTATACTTTTTTTCAACAAAAACAGAAAATTACAAAGTATAGCATTCGTTTACATATGTATTTCGTTATAAATTTAGTTATATATCGCAATGAAATTGTGAAAATTAATTGCGAAATTTAATTTTAATATAATATTTGAGTTGTCTTTTTAAGAAACCCTTTGCAACAAGGTTTCTTAGACATAAAATTACTCAGATTGTTTAAACTTACAATAACAGACAATCACCAATCAATTAAATCATTAAATCTCAAAAGTTTTTTGAAAACCTAAGCAAAGCTAGGCAGTATGCCTGGTTTATCTAATATATAAAGCTCAGTTCTGTATGTAACGCATATGTTTGTCGTTGGTCTTGAATGGATTTAAGTGTTAGACAATTATCGTGCGCATTTGTCTAAATTTATGAGTTAAAAAATTACTATTGAAAGTGTTGGGAAATAATTTTCATTTTTCAAATTATAGTAATAATTGTCGGCATGTTCATTAAACACAAGTTTTAAAAAAATATCATCTTTTACAAAAATTCTAATTATGTCTTTAATTAGTCCTATAGCACTTACTTCCCTTTGATAAATTAGGAAAACACAATTACTTCCCTTTATAAAACCATTGCATTAGTGGAAAATAATTTACTTTTTATTACTTTGTTTTGGTGTTGGGAAAAAAAAATAATTACATACTTAGCGGGGATTGATCAAGTGCAAATGTTGTAGGTATTTTACGGATAAGCTTGGAGTATTAAAATTGTTCATTAAATTGAAACAGGCGCGTTCGTTTAAGTGAGTGCAAAAGACTATGAATAAGTTGGGGTACTATAGTCGTTCATTAAGCTTAAACAGGTGATTCCGCCCCGGGCGTTTATGTTCGCGTTAGTGTTTTCTTTGTGTTTAGGTGGGTTTGCGTTAGTGGTTGCGTTTTGATTTGGTTCGTTTTTGTTCTTTCTCTTTTCGTTTTTGTTTGTGTTTTTTTGTTTGGGTTTGTATTTGTGTTTTTGGTTGGTTTTGCGTTTGGATTTGGTTTGTTTTCGTTTGCTTTTTCGTTTTTTTTTTTTTTTGTTGGTATTGGTGTTTGTGGTTGGGTTTGTTGTTAGGTTTTTGTTTTCGTTTGCTTTTTTGTTTGTTTTTTCTTTGTGTTTGTATTGGTGTTTGTGGTTGTGGTTGGGTTTGTTGTTAGGTTTTTGTTTTCATTTGTATTTGTAATTGTGTTAGCGTTATGTTTGCGTTTTGTTGTTTTGGTTGGTTGTGGTTTGGGTGGGCAATGCCGGGTTTATGATGATTACTAAACACACAGGTAATGGTCTTTAACAGAAAGGTTTTTCACAGAAGCCAGAGCAGGGCCTGGCCGGGACGGCTAGTGTTATAATAATGATTAGATGTTTTTATGAGATAAAATTATACCGCGTTTTATTAATGTTATAGCGGTCTTTTAAACAATTTTTCAGATAACTTTTTTCTTGAAGAGGAGACCCACCTTTCTCCTCATCAACATTATCCTCCCTGTTGTGTTTCTCTCTTTCCTCAATCTGCTCGTCTTCCTCATCCCAGTGGAGTCGGGTGAGAAAATCAGCTACGGTGAGTTTCTCCAAAGAGGATGTCATGGATATGTTTTTAATACGCTTTTTAAAAATATTTCACGTTTTCTGTTTGTTTGCTTGTTTGTGAGTGTATGTCAAATCTTGTAAATCTGTTCTAGACCACTTCTAAATGTGTTAACTTTCCAAATACATTCATCTCAGATGCCAATGCAATACTATCTTATCTTTAATCAAATTACAAGTTAGTTTGGTCATTATTATTTATTTAAAGATTTAAAAAAAAAATCAAAATAAATTTGATAACAAGATTAAATACTAGGGAACGATTAGCTAGCCGAAGACATGAACTGTTGGTAATAGATGGATGCTTTCTTGTCTAAGAATAATGAAAGATAATTGTCTTCTGATCGGATTGTAAAGAAAATTAATTAGTCGAATTCTGTGTCGACTTCATTTAGAGCGCAACACTAAAAAGTAGAAAATAAGAAAACATATTTTAAAACTTCATAATAAAAAGCTTTTAAATATACTTGAAATTTAAAAAAAAAAGTAAACACACATTCTTAATTCAACGAAATGTATTGATGTATTGTTTATTTGTGTTTTGTCTTTCTAATTACTGCAGTCAATGCTTTTATTAATGTGAGCTTGTTTTAAGATGTATCGGCAAACCTTTCTCGACATTATAAATAGGCGTTTTACGTAAGTTAAAAAAATTAAATGGTATGTACGGTAATTATTTAATAAGAATCGTAAAAAATGACAAAAAATCACTAGAAATAAGCACCTAGATAAAACCATCATATAATTAATTAATTACTTGATAGCGCAACTTATTTTCGGCGGTGTATAACACACTTTTGACGTGATTTTAGCATGACAAAGGATTGCATAAGCGCCATCTATTTGTCACCTGTGTTTAACATGTCTCAAACACACAAAATATGTTTTATTGGTGTTTAAAATATTTTAATCACACTTCATTTGTCGAAGGCATTTAACACGACGTAAACACAAGTTCATTTTTTTCTGTATTTTACCTGCAGGAATTACAGTACTTCTGGCACTGTCTGTCTACATGAGCATGGTCAGCTCTATGTTGCCCAGCTCCTCACTGACCACACCAAAGCTGACCCTCTACCTCTTTATCCTCCTCATCATCTCGATGCTCACTGTTATCGACAGCATCATCATCGTCTTCCTAAACAATTTGGAGGAGGTAAATAGATTATTTATCATAATAAATACACACATTTAGTAAGGTAACAAATAATCATTAGGATCGAAAGGCAAAGTAAAAAAATAAACAATTACCAACACCTGTTGACCCACCGGGACATAGGCCGTCCACAAGATTTCCAGGCATCTCTGTCCTGGGCTAGTCTCTCCAACTGTCCCCAGGTGTATCCTGTCCTGGGCTAGTCTCTCCAACTGACCCCAGGTGTATCCTGTCCTGGGCTAGTCTCTCCAACTGTCCCCAGGTGTATCATGTCCTGGGCTAGTCTCTTTAACTGTTCCCAGGTGTACTGGGCTAATCTCTCCAACTGTCCCCAGGTGTACTGGGCTAGTCTCTCCAACTGTCCCCAGGTGTATCCTGTCCTGGGCTAGTCTCTTTAACTGTTCCCAGGTGTACTGGGCTAGTCTCTCCAACTGTCCCCAGGTGTCCTAGGCTAGTCTCTCCAACTGTCCCCAGGTGTCCTGGTCTAGTCTCTCCAACTGTCCCCAGGTGTCCTGGGCTAGTCTCTCCAACTGTCCCCAGGTGTATCCAATCTTCTTGGTGTCAGGCATCTCTGTCCTGGGCTAGTCTCTCCAACTGTCCCCAGGTGTCCTGGGCTAGTCTCTCCAACTGTCCCCAGGTGTATCCAATCTTCTTGGTGTCAGGCATCTCTGTCCTGGGCTAGTCTCTCTAACTGTCCCCAGGTGTATCCTGTCCTGGGCTAGTCTCTCCAACTGTCCCCAAGTGTATCCAATCTTCTTGGTGTCAGGCATCTCTGTCCTGGGCTAGTCTCTCCAACTGTCCCCAGGTGTCCTGGGCTAGTCTCTCCAACTGTCCCCAGGTGTATCCACTCTTCTTGGTGTCAGGCATATCTGTTCTGAGCTAGTCTTTCCAACTGTCCCCAGGTGTACTAGGCTAGTCTCTCCAACTGTCCCCAGGTGTACTGGGCTAGTCTCTCCAACTGTCCCCGGGTGTCCTGGGCTAGTCTCTCCAACTGTCCCCAGGTGTACTGGGCTAGTATCTCCAACTGTCCCCAGGTGTATCCAATCTTCTTGGTGTCAGGCATATCTGTTCTGAGCTAGTATCTCCAACTGTCCCCAGTTGTATATAATCTTTTTGTTGTCTTCTTCCAATTCTTCCGTGGTCTCTTTTTGTTTTGCAATGCTGATTGTAATTTATTAGTCAACCTTTCTATTTATTATTATTTTCTAAATAAGTGTGTCTTACTATTTAATTTAGATTGAAAATATATTAGAAAACCGCACAAAACATAAAAACACCATTATAGTTATATTAAAACTGAATTTTGGTGTAAAAAACGAAAATATTTTGTAAAGATATTATTTTAAAACAATATATTGATCTACAATCTACATCATTGAAACCCTAATCTTAATTTTAGAGAGAGGTCGCCCATCCCAAGGCTCAACAACATTTCAAATCTGCTAACAGCAAGGACAAAAACACTCGAAGGGCCATTATTTCATTAAGAAAAACGAGAAGCAACAAAATCCATGTAGTACCGCAAGGGAATCAATCACATGCTAACGATGACACGCCGCAATATAGTTCCACAGAGAAAGCAGCGAATCAAGACGAAGAATGGGAGACACCTCGCAGGAACAAGTACAAGACGATAGGCAAACACATAGACACCATCTCGTTCGTTGTGTTTTTCATCGTTTGGATCTCTGTGTCTCTGGGCTTCCTGCTGAATATCTATTTCTAGAGACAGATAATACATGGTATAAATCTCTCAGGCTGTGGGCTTAGTGCTTTGTTTTAATGTTTAGAATAATCTACGTTTGGTTGATTTGAAATTGTCGAATAAAGTGGCCAGCCGGCTTATGAAAAATAATTGAAGAACAATTTACAGATTTAGAAATGACTGAAGAATCGCAAGCTTCTAATCATCTAATTGTAGTATGATGTGTTTTATAAAAGAGTTTCTAGATTCACAATAAATATCTTAGCACTTAAATCGCGACAAACTAACATCGAATCGGTATACAGATTCCATTCCAGTGTCTAATCACATAAACAATAGAACTATAATTGAACTTCCATTGTCTTACATCAAATTTGTAGTTCTGTATCAGCTTTTCAGCGATTTCCGGTAACCGGAAGGCGAATTTAATCTTTCTGTTTTGGACAAGCCTAAAACTTATTTACTGTTAGTATAAGTAATAGATCTAACTCTCTGTCTTCTGTCAAATTTTGAATGATTTCCGTTGACCGGAAGTAGTACTTTACGCTATTTCCTATTTCTCAAAAACGCATATGAATTTATAAAGCACTAATATTCCGCCCTATTATATACACATTGTTTACTGTTCACGTGGTGCGCAATTCTTTTTCTACGAAATTTTATTCTATTTTTAAACGTTTGAGTATTTAAAAATGTATTAAAAATCGTGTCTATATTCCGAGTTGCTGTTCCTGTAGTGTTATATAAGCATATTCGAGAATGTTTAGGGGAGATCACTCGCGCTTTATTTCTATTAAATATTATATCAGTTACTTGCCTTCTAATCGTCAATGTATATGTATGTTGATCTACTTGAACGTGTAAACAGTAGTGTTTAGTATAATAAATAATCGTTGATAAAATTAATTATATTGCACTCAGTCTTGAGTCATCTGTACGTTCTTAAAACTATTACACCTGGTCATGTTTACTTCCCAAAACAGAACACTGAGTCATTTGTACGTCCCTAAATGCAGTACAACGAGTCAAGTGTATGTCCCTTAATATAGTACACTGAGTCATGTGTACGTCCCTAATACAGAACACTGTGTCATTTGAACGTTTCTAAATTTAGAACACCGAGTCATGTGAACGTCTCTGAATATTTTGCATCACGTCTTGTGAACGTCTCTAAATAAAGTACATTAAGCCACGAGTACATCCCTAAATATAGTACACTGCGTCATATGAGCATTCCATTAATAGAGTGCATCGAGTCATATCACTAGATAAAATACATCGAGGTTTACGTCATATGTCCTCACTAAAAGTGACATCTCAATTACACACATTAAATCAACATCATGTAGACTGATTTGATGGCCTTTTCCCCCCGGTATTTCACGACTGTGGCACATTCTACCTTGTCAGTTACACAGGTAGATTTTTAAATCGTGCATTCTATAACATTACCTGCAACGACGATTAATTCAAGGTTTAAAGCATATGGAGAGATTTTTTTCAAAACACCGAACTTTGTCCTTGTTTACTAGCCCACAATTTTACAAGTTAAAATGTTTATTTTTTATGTTCTCATATACGAAGTATAGAGAAAGTAAATCGTTCAAAATATCGAAGTCGAGATTTTGACAACCCTTGACAATTTACACCTCACTGATTCGGAAAAATAACTTAGTTTTGCAATTTTGTTTGAATGCTTGTGTGTCTGTTGTGAATTTGATAACTTGAGTACCGTTTCAGTTAAATTGACGACGTTTCATATATAAGTAGTATATCAAATTTGAAGTTATGTATCAACTCTAATTACTCTAATTCCGGTCTCTCAAAAGTCAATAACCTAAGTAGCGTTTGAGTTAGGTAGAAGAAATTGTGTGTGTATTTTTTTTCTTCAAATTTTGAATTATTTTCGGAAACCGTTAGTAGTACTTCACTCTAATCCCATTGTGAACAATGTAACTTGAGTACTGTTTCGGTGGGTAGATGAAATTACTTAAATAAAGGATCTTATACTTTAACTTATTCCAACTTTTGAGTGATCTCTGATAACCTAAGTGGTACTTTACTCGATTTCTGTATACTAAAATATATCAATGTAGTTAAATGGACGAAGTCTTAAACATAAGTATAAGATAGTATTTTCTAGATTCTCATGCATTTTAATTATCACTTTACGCTATTTCTGATTTCTAAATTTTAATAAAACAAATATTAAAGAACTTACTAATAGAAAGATTTTAAATGCACTGAAAATAAGAAAATAGAACTAATTTGTTTTCTGTCAAACCTTTTGTTGCTAAAATATGTAAAATATCTCGTGAGTAACCAAAGCTTTTATAAAAGCAAATCAGTTTTATCTTCTTACTTTCGGTGCATTTAAAAGCTTGCTATTCGATTTTTTTAAATATTTGTTTTATTTTGTACTTTTAGTAATTCACAATCTATCAATGCTGCACCTAACAATATCTATATATATAATTCTCTACGTGGAAACCATGCGAGACACCACCACGTAAGGGCTTAGCCGTTCCTACCCCGCTCTCTAGGCATATCGTAACCACCCGCACCCCACCAGTGGCAGATAATTTTTAAACGATTTGAAACTTAGGGGAGGTAACTAAGAGGAGGCTGCTTTCACGTGTGTGGGGGGGGGGGGGTTATCGTCCTTCATGAGTTACTGATAGTGTTTTAAAGCAAATATTTTCAGTCGCAGCATAGTTAGTGTCGAATTCACAAATTATGAATTATGGGTCTACGATTGTAAACATTCTCGTAAACAACAGCTCACCAGACTGCTGGGTTTGGTCTCGTCGAGCTATTTTATTTCCCCTTCTGTTACTGAATATAGTAATCATTCATTGATTTAATTTTGTTCTCCCTTTAGTTTCGAAACCGTTTAATTAATTTTTAATGACTAAAATACATCTAATTAAATTTAAAAAAATTAGATAGACTGTATGGTCATCGAAGTGGAATGTATCTCGAAAGTTTGAACGAAATCGCTGCATTGGAAGTGGATCAAAATTGAGTTACAAGATTTGCCACATACCCACAAACAAACGTTGCAAACTAAATAAAAACTTGTAAAAAGAAATATCACTTCAACTGGGCCGATTTCTTTAAAAGTTTTCAGGTAGGTCTAGACACGAAGACAATTTATTATGACATACACTTTTGCTGAATTAGATTTTAAGTAACTTTTTAAAAAGCAATATCTGTCATGTCATTTATAATCACATAGTTTATGTTCATTTTATGCGTAATTATTTTTTTCTACACGATTCTATTCTATTTAAAAATGTTATATACGAGAAAATTAAGGGGAGATCACTCATGCTTAATTTAGATTTAAAAACACCGATGAACGTGTTTTTTTTTAAATAACTGTTTCTGTTTGATTGGAAATTTCTATTAACGATAGTGTTGAATTGAAGCGTCGGTCTCCACCTATAACGTAACATGTATCCAATGCGATCGAAGCACCGCCGTAATGACTTGCAGATTCACACCTGACTTCACCCACTGGTTCTGCTCTAATTATGCCATGACAGAGCAAATATTTACACCCTTTACACGCTATTTGGCTTAGGGGTACCGAAGCTTAGTGCATAGTTCACACTTTATAACTCGTTACAACAAGAAAATCGTTCATTCACAGGTTGACTTGGGAGAGTTTTATTTTTTTATAATTTTGTTTGTTATCAAGGTCCGTCCATAAACAATTATTCGTGCGGCGTCAAAACGGCCAATGACAAAACGGCCCCGTCAAAACGACCCCGACAAATCGGCTCTGACATAAGAGACCCGTCAAATTGACCCCGTTAAAATGGACATATGGACCCCGTCATAAAGGCTCCCGATAAATAGGCTCCCGTCATTTAGGCCCCGACAAATAGGCTCCCGTTATATAGGCTCCCGACAAAAGTGCTCCAGTCAATAAGGCTCCTGAAAAATAGGCTCCCGTCATTTTGGCTCCCCACATATAGGCTTCCGTCATTTAGTTTTCTCCACAAAACGGCCCCCGTCATTACGACTCCCGACAAATAGGCTCCCACCATTTAGTTTCTCCGCAAAACGGCCCCCGTCATTACGACTCCCGACAAATAGGCTAGCGTCATTTTGGCTCACGATAAAAAGCTCCTGTCAATTTGGCTCCAAACAAAAGGACCACTGACAATACAGTTTCTGTAGAGACTAAGTCTATACATAAAGCGGTCTCATTGAATATGACACCTGCCAGTGGGACCCCTTCAACAATAGTCTTTAGAGTTAGCTTATACAACACTCTTAAGTAATACAACGTATGCATCTCTTGTTTGGCAGGCCTTATTTTTATATTAGTTTATCTATTATAAAAGATAGTATGTTTTAATTTAAGGGTCATCTATCTATAACTTCTATACTTGAGTCGGTTATAGGCTGTTCCAACTCAGTGTGTGGGGAGAAGGGTCCACGCTGTATATTCCTACATCCAGTATGCTTGTAAGTTATCAAAACAAAATGTCGTTATCCTGTAAACATCATGTATATCGCACATTTTCACTTCTGTGCTCGCTTTTATGCAACAAATCTTTACTGTTGTAAATTGAACATTTTAAAAAATTTAGAATTGATAGATTTTAGCTGTTAAGGGCTTGATTTGTTTAAGAATTGATGTTGGTTCATGAAAAACAATTTCATGCAGGCATTAAAAAGAGGTTATAGTAGTAGTGGAGGTAGGACAAAATGGAGCCAATATGTCGGGAGTCATTTTGTCGGGAGCCCATTTGTCGAGAGCCAATATGTCGGGAGCCCATTTTACGGTAGCCAATATGTCATGAGCCCATTTGTCGGGAGCTTATTTGTTGTGAGCCCTTATGTCAGGAGCCAATATGTCGGGAGCCACTTTGTCGGGAGCCAGTATGTCCTGAGTCTATTTTTCGGGAGCCAATATGTCGAGAGTCCAATTGTCGGGAGCCTAAATGTCTGGAGCTCGTTTTTCGGGAGCCTATATGTCGCGAGTCAATAAAACGGGAGCCCATTTGATGGGAGCCAATAAGTCGGGGCCCTTTGACGGGGCTATTTTGACTGGGTCGTTTTGTCGTGGGTCGATTTGACGGGGTCATATTAACGGGGCCTTTTTGACGGGGCCGATTTGTCCCGGGCCGTTTTGACAGGGCACCACAATTATTACAATGACCATAGTAGTTTAGCTGACAGAATGGGTTGCGTGGTCGGATCTTAGAGTTCAAAACTGCACACATAAAAATCTAGTGTTCAGATACCAAGCTAGTTAGCAGGACGTCCTTGATGCACTCACCTCATACATTTTTTAACAGTTATAAAGAGTCACAAATGTTATCGCAGTCATGAAGCAGCAAGATGAAATCGACTCAGACATCGAATCCAAGGATGAGATCACAACGACCAATCGCAAAAATTTTCGTTTTTTTTTTTGAGCTTTGGCGAAATAACAAGACTTGCCGAATTCCTAGACCTTCGCTACATAAGGCAAGCACTAATTTATCGCTAAATTTCACACGCTCTGATAAGGTTTTAAGGTTAGATTGAGCACCACTTTTTTATTTGCTCCCCTACACCCCACTTCCCCCCCCCCCCCTGCTCCGCCACTGGCAGAAAGTAAACAAAGTGATGTGTACAGACCAATCCTAGCGGGCCACTATCAGAATTTTGAATAAGGTTCTAAATTTAGATTAGCCTAGAGAGTTATACAACACTCCATAATAGTTTTGCGTGCACTCTCACTGAATTAGATCGTGTTGTGGACGAGGATTAGAAAATTAATCAGTTGCAGTCGTAACATGGATATAAACAGTCTTATTTTTATATGTGGTTTAAGTTTGTTAGTGATAGGTTTATGTTCACACGTTGAGTGCCAGACTTACAATGAGACCATGGATATTTTTAACGACGTGTTGAACAGTGCCAGGTATAACCCAAAGGTCAGGCCGCTGTGGAACCAAACTAAAACGATGTACGTGAAGGTGTGGTTTGAGCTGGTGTCTGTTGTTGAGTTGGATGACGTCCAGCAGAGTTTCACCTGTAACGGTTTTCTGGGACTAATCTGGGTAGATGAGGTGAGTTACCTTCCTACTAAGTTGTGTTGTTCTTCAGACTTAACTATGCATTGGGTAGACCAAGTAGAGTTCATGTTTCGTGATCTCGGCATTTGAAACGATAAAGTTGTCAGTACAATGCACAGTCCCCTTTACTTTTCCTAACGTGAGTTAGGTACACATTAGTTCTACTGACTTGAACCCATATTCAGACTCAAGACTTACAAAGTCATAAAAGCTGGTTAATTCTACTTCACTTGCCATATAAACCATCAGGTTCGAAAAGTAACTTTACGAAAATATTTATTGGGCAAAATTTTAGAAAAAAATATTTTAAAATTATTTTTGAGACGAATAGCTGAGTCATGAACCGGTGTTTGTGAAACTAAAAATCTCTCTTTTCCTGAATCACGTCTATAAAAAATTCATAAAAAACGTTTTAATAACAAGCTTTTATGTAATGATGCACTAAAAAGTAGAAAATAAATTATAGACTACTATTTAAATAACTATAAAGAAAAGCGTGGGTCACTTTAGTATCTATTGGATACCTTTACTAATGTTAAGGAAGACACCCACGCTTTTCTTTATAGTTATTTAAATAGTAGTCTATAATTTATTTTCTACTTTTTAGTGCATCATTACATAAAAGCTTGTTATTAAAACGTTTTTTATGAATTTTTTTTTCAGTACTTTACATGTTTTATCTACAATAGAGTTACATGACTAAAAACCATTGCGCGCCTACTGAATATCACGTTCAGTAGGCGCGCAATGGTTTTTGAACGCAGCCATTACGTGGTCGTGATGGCGCAGCTATTGATGACGCGTGTGGTGTGGTTGGCTAGACATGCCTACTAATTCGGTCCAAATTTTAATTAATTCATAAAAAATCAATTAGGCATCCAATTAAGTCAAATTTAGTTTCAGATTGCATTGTCTTCATGTCTTGACCCACGTGCCAACTGTGAATCGTGTCGGTCAAGTAGAACTGTCCGAATTTTCACTCCTGCGTTTCCGTCTAGACTGTCGACAGACTGACGACAGAGGAAGTGAGTTAAATAAAAGCTTGTAAAAAATTCATAAAAAACGTTTTAATAACAAGCTTTTATGTAATGATGCACTAAAAAGTAGAAAATAAATTATAGACTACTATTTAAATAACTATAAAGAAAAGCGTGGGTCACTTTAGTATCTATTGGATACCTTTACTAATGTTAAGGAAGACACCCACGCTTTTCTTTATAGTTATTTAAATAGTAGTCTATAATTTATTTTCTACTTTTTAGTGCATCATTACATAAAAGCTTGTTATTAAAACGTTTTTTATGAATTTTTTTTTCAGTACTTTACATGTTTTATCTACAATAGAGTTACATGACTAAAAACCATTGCGCGCCTACTGAATATCACGTTCAGTAGGCGCGCAATGGTTTTTGAACGCAGCCATTACGTGGTCGTGATGGCGCAGCTATTGATGACGCGTGTGGTGTGGTTGGCTAGACATGCCTACTAATTCGGTCCAAATTTTAATTAATTCATAAAAAATCAATTAGGCATCCAATTAAGTCAAATTTAGTTTCAGATTGCATTGTCTTCATGTCTTGACCCACGTGCCAACTGTGAATCGTGTCGGTCAAGTAGAACTGTCCGAATTTTCACTCCTGCGTTTCCGTCTAGACTGACGACAGACTGTCGACAGAGGAAGTGAGTTAAATAAAAGCTTGTAAAAAGCGCTATGTTGACTAGGGTCCACATTGATCAAACATTGGTGAAAATTTTGATTAATGGACTCCCATGTGGACTAATGATTTATTGATTAATTTAAAACAAAAAATGTCAGCATTGTTTTTGCTAATCAAATATAAAACTGTTTAATTATTAAAAATTAGAAATGATAAAATTAGTGAAATAATTTATCTGAGTTTATATAAACGTTATATATATATATATATATATATATATATATATATATATATATATATATATATATATATATATATATTTATTTATTTATTTATAATATTAAATTATACAAGTGAGAACGATAACTTCCAGATGCTAAAATGGGACAAGGACAAATATGGAGGACAGGACCTTATACATCCGGTCCCAGAGGACATCTGGAGACCACGTGTGGTCATCATGAACACGTTAGGGGACCGGGACCCGTTTGGTGACGACATAGCGTGAGTATTTGTCTCGGTATGTTTCATTCAGAAACTAAAGGTCGAGATAATTTAATTGACGTTACGTATTCTTTTTGGGATCCTGTATAGCAAAGGGGTCAACCACACTTCTCTTTTGGATTCGATTTTGAGCGACTCTCTTTATTTGCGCCCTGCAGCCATTGCCTCTTCTACAGTCCTCTTACAATATTGCCCTGGTCTGACTACTTTCCTCTTCCCTTGGTGATTCCAGTCTAATATTTTCCTCGCTATGATGTCCCCTCTCATTCTCCGGGTATGCCGTATCCATCACCATTAATGCGGCAATGAATGTCCCTGTATATCGGCTGTTGTTTGGTTGTATAGGAGGGTACAGGGAGGCTCGGCGTGCTACGTCTACTAACCTGAGTCCATCCACGTTTAACATAAGGCCAAGGGTTAGTAAAGACGACGGGGTAAATTTCTGACCATAGAGTAACTGCTATAAACCGTGATCAAAGAAACCAGTGCACTCTACTCAACTTGCCCCACGAATCGACAAGTTGGAAACGGTTAACTTACTATATTTTACGTTAACCAACTTAACAAATGTCTTCAAAATGGCAAAAATCTTAACTTGAAGCTGTTTTGAGGGAAAACGTTTATTTTTTTTCTTTCATCCGTATTTATGTTAAAACTAATTGAAAGTTAAAATAATTTTCTCTCCATCAACTGTGTGGTTATGTTAAAACCTTCCCCCTCCCCTCCAGACCCGTGTTTGTCTACAGCAATGGTACAGTATCCTGGGTACCTGGGACACTGTTGACAACTTCCTGTAAACTGGACCTGACGGACTACCCGTTTGATTATCAGAATTGTACTGTCCAGGTAACTGTTTACCGAAAAGTCATTCTCTTTCAGCAATCTGTTATTTTTCTCATCACCATTTTTTTTATGGCATTGTATCTAAAATGCTGGATTCTTCATATAGAGATCTATCTATATGGCCATTTAAAAAACCCTTGTTTAGTAGTGTTTGTTTAAATAAGAATATCTTAACTCTGCGACGCAACATGCGATGCCATTTTATTTAACAAACAAAACTAAATAAAAATATTACATAGCTACAAAACAAAAGCAATTTATTTTTCCTAATGGATTAAAGATAACTGACCAGAGGAGTATGAAGTGATTTTTAAAATGTGGTTAATTTCTTCGGGTAGATTGTAGCTATGACTCTCACGACAAAAGAAATGACGTTTGTTGCCTCGACAAACAAGTCTCTCCTGGACTTTTTCACGACCAATGGCGAGTGGGAGTACCTGGACTCTAGTCTTACGACATCGTTTATTAACACGGGGACATGGAATATATCCTCCATTGAAGTAAGTTGTAGGTAATTTTAATTTTCATGTATCGCACCTGTCTTTAATTGATGTTGGTTTTTGGTAATGTTATCTGTGGCTATGTAGGCTTTATGTGAAGGTTAGGCTCTTTGCTGAGCTAAAGTAGGATTTAGAAAATGTTACAGTTCTGTGCTCAGTTAATGTAGGTTTTAGATAATATTAAATGCTGAGTCAATGTAGGTTTTAGACAATGTTACATACTGAGTTAATGTAGGTTAATGTAGGCTTTACATAATTGTACCCACCTGTGCTCAGTTGATATAGGTTTTAGATATGTGTAGCTATGTATGCTTTGGGTGATGTAGGCTTTATATAATGTTACGTAACTGTGTGTAACTGATGAAAGCTTTAGGTACTGTTACCTATTTGTTCTCGATTGATGTAGGTTTTAGTGCACACCAATTGATTAGTATAGACGCTGATGATAACAAAAACAACTTGGCTCAGAATTTTATAGTATCTGTTGTGGAATAAAATACAAGTGTGTTTACATTGTAATGTTAATTAATTATTGGGTAGGAAACTAGTTGAACACATGTTATATTTAAAATCTTATCTAAATTCCAAGAGAGAAAAAAAAGGAGATAGATGTCATTGATGACAATAATGTTATTATTATTCAGTCGTGTGTGTATCAGTTAGTGAGACTATTACATTGATATTTGACCACTTTTTGGTTACGTAAGGATGATGAGTGATTTATTAATTAAAAAAATATTTTAAGTTCTTGAAGAGAGATATATCATTTCTCTTTAACGTTACAACTGTCTTTATAACACTTTTTCAGATAACGTTTAACATGAAGAGGAGACCCACCTTTCTCCTGATCAACATTATCCTCCCTGTCGTGTTTCTCTCTTTCCTCAATCTGCTTGTCTTCGTCATTCCTGTGGAGTCTGGAGAGAAAATCGGTTATGGTGAGTTGATACTTCTCTTTAATAGCATCGCGGTCAATGAAACAAAGCCGGCTGGACATAGTGCTGAACAAACTATCCTTCTGTAAGTTGTGGTCATTGAAAAAAATGAACTCTACTTTATCTGCCCCATGTGTCTTGGACACGAATCAGAGAAGATGCTGGTATAAGAAATCTCAAAATATTTAAACGTTTTCAATATTTATATTTTTTGAGTCTGTGTATAAAACAAGCAAAACAATGACTGAACATGGCAGACATGAACCTTAAAAATACTAAACTGGACTAATGCCATGAGCACTTAATGTGTCCTTTGTTGTCTTTTTTTTTTGACTTGCAGGCATCACAGTGCTTCTGGCACTGTCTGTCTACATGAGCATCGTCAGTTCTCTACTGCCCAGCTCCTCACTGACCACACCAAAGCTGACCCTCTACCTCTTCATCCTCCTCATCATCTCCATGCTCACTGTTATCGATAGCATCATCATCGTCTTTCTTCACAATTTGGAGGAGGTAAATAAATTATCTTAAAAAAGCTTTTAAGTAGATTTTTACTGTAGAAAGATGTGGGGTCATAATTCATAACAGTAAAGGTTTTCGATACTTCTATAGTAAAATAATTATTTCATACAAATTTACATTGTGTTTACAATTTTTTGTTTTCTTTTCTGTTTCATGCTCTTTTTTGTTTTGTTTTTGCCAGTAACATGCTTAAAGTTTTTTTTTTTTGTTTAATTTTTTTTTTCGTTTATTCTTTTGTCCTGTTTTTAAACTAATAATTATATTTTAAAAAATAATCTAGTGTGCAGATAACATTTACTAAATTGCATAAAACACATTGAAAGACATTTTTGCACAATTGACATTTCAGAAAGAGGTCGTTCATCTCAAGGCACAAGAACATTTTCAATCAGTTTTTAGCAAAGTCAAAAACCTTCAAAGGGCAGTTACTCCAGCAACAAAGATGTCAAGGAACATAATCCATGTCATGCAACAAGGGAAACAATCCTTGGCAAACGTCAAGGAAGCAACGTCATTCAGCGAAGAGGCACCGCCATATTCTTCCACGGAGAAATCATCCAATCAGGATGATAGTCGAGAAACACCTCGCAGGAACAAGTACAAGATGATAGGCAAACACATAGACGCTATCTCGTTCGTTGTGTTTTTTGTTATCTGGATCTCTGTGACTCTGGGCTTCTTGTTCGACATCGCTGTCTAGAGTCACAAAAATATCAAAGTGGAAATCTGTGTGACTCTTGGCGTCCGGCTAAAGATTGTCCTGTAGAAGTGACAAAAAATCTCGCTTTAAAGCAACAAAAAATGTTCGTCTAGAATTTTGAGACTCACGTCGTTTCCCTCAACATTTCTGTTAAAAACAATGGAAGTTCATCAATTATAAATTGGATATAAATGATAATACAGTTCATTTATATTCAAATAAAAAAAATGGCCTAAAATAAGTAATAGGCTTACAATTTTAGAACCTTCATTTTTTTAAACGACAGTCTTATAAATATAAACATTCCTAGCTATTGCCCGATCAGTAAACAATATCCATAAGCAAACAAATTATCTGCATGTGATTTGAGACTCAAATATAGGTGATATAAACAGTAACTCTCTTTACAATTGTATGCCAGTTGCTTCACTTATTTTGCTCAATTTATACGAATGTTTATTGTTTTATGTTTAATGTCTCACATGGTAAAACAGACAATCTTTGCTTAAATTATGGTTGACCATAACAATTGAAAAAATAGTGCTTTAAAATCACGTTTTATTATCATGCTTTAAATATTATAAATAAAGGATTTTAAATTTAGAACGGCATCAATGCTATAATAAGTATGCCTTTATTATTAATAATTAATTCCGTTTTTAATTAATTTTTTTTTGTACAGAACAAAGAGCTATGTTTAATCATGTATTATTATTTTTATTGTTTACAAAATCTCTTAGACATTTGGAGATCATTACTTGTATTAAAAGGAATTCCATTAATCATAAATGGTTTTTAGATTTGAATTTTGTTTTCACATTTCATTTAGTTAGTTTCCAAAAAATATGAATACTTTTCGACACGCTAAATGATTTTAAATTATAAAAAAACGCAAAATCATGTTTTATAATTACATCGTTTTATTCACAAAACACACGATTTTTATGGTAATTAAATACTGTCTCGATAGCTTTACAAGTGCATTCTATTAGACTTCAATTAAATGTGGACTTTGTAAACGCATCGATGTATTTGTGAAGCTTTCAGATTTAAAAAAAATAATGCAATTGATTTAAGAATAATTTCCCCTGATAAAAATCTCGTTGGCAGCCATGTTTATAAATGGTAGTTCACTGATTTGTAGGCACACCTCTAAAGGTGCTTAATCATGTACAATGTTTAGGTCGACACCGGTGTATATGATTTCGTTGGCGTTATTCTCATTACGGCATTTGTAAATGTTTATTAAGTTCTATCTTGATACTCACCTTGGTGTGCTAAACAAAGAAGTATTCTATAACACATGTCAAAATGTGTTGAAGCAACTATAAAATGTAGCTTTGATGACTATGTTTGTCTTATTAATTCTGATTTCATCATCATCATCTTTTCCCGTTCGTGCCCAAGACATATATTGCCGATGAAGTAGAGTTCATCTGTTTCAGTGACCTTGGCGTATGAGGAATAGTGTAGTCAGCACTATGCCTAGCCGCCTTAATTTTCCCTAACGTAAGTTACGTACCCATTATAGCTGGGTGGACTCAGGGACGCATACTGAGTGTCAGTGACCTTAGCGTATGAGGAATAGTGTGGTAAGCACTATGCCCACCCGCCCTAATTTTCCATAACGTAAGTTAGGTACCCATTAGAGCTGGGTAAACTCAAGGACCTATACTGAAGTGAACCCGCATTCAAACTCGAGTCTAGCGCCCTTCCGCTAAGCCAAGCCGTCCCATTCTGACTTAGGACATTTTAAATATGGGAGTGAATAATGAAAGCTCGGACCACAACTATAACGATACATTTATATAATGGGAGTAAAGTGGTGTGGTAATGAATTGTACGGCTGGCTTCACTCATACTGGCTCGATCTGCTCTAATTATACTATACCATTGCAAATATTTACAACAGCTAGGTGCATGTTTGCTTAGTACACAGTGCACGTGTTCTAACTCGGTACATCCGTCACGTGGTATCAAGATAATCGTTGAGTCCAAATGTTGACTTGGAAGAGATTTTATTATCGGATTTCACCATTACATAAATATTTGCATGGCAAAATATCTAAGGACAAATTATCTCAGACAAAATATATTAATACAAAATACCTCATACAACATATCTCAGACAAAATATATCTGACCAAATATATCAGACTAAATAATTCAGGACAAAAGATATGGACAAGTTCTCAGACTAAATACATTAGACAAAATATCTCAGACACAAAGTCTCTTATGTATGTGTAGTATTCATTAACCGGGGTGGGAACATCTTGAGCTGAGCTCCAGTAAGGCGCCACACACGTCCTTAATACACCAACTGTTCAAGACTGCTAAATCAAAACCACCAAGCTATAATGCAGGCGATATATCACGTTAAGAAAGGCGAAGATGGATTGGCATAGTGTTGACGCAAAAACAGGTGAACACTACTTCATCTACTCATCTGATCATCAAATATGCAAGTTAATATTTCATTACTTTTCTAGCAGCCAGGATAATATTTTTTTTTAAATAAATTAAAAATAAAACTTAAACATACATCTACCTCTTCAAGAATAACTGCAACTGACAAGTATTTTTTATTATGACTTATTAATTTATTAATGTTTAAAGTACATAAATCACTACTATTTAAATAACTATAAAGAAAAGCGTGGGTCTCTTCCTAAACAATAGTGAAGGTATCCATTGGATACTAAAGTGGCCCACGCTTTTCTTTATAGTTATTTAAACAGTAGTCTATAATTTATTTTCTACTTTTTAGTGCATTAGTACATAAAAGCTTGTTATTAAAACGTTTTTTATGAAAAAAAAAATTAAAATATAGCAGCACTGAATTTCCTGCCCAGTTTACTCTAGTTGTTCTCATGGCAACGCCAATGATTTAAAATAAACATATTGATGTACTCAGACCAATCATAGCGTTTGAAGATTACAATTTGAATACTGTTTCTAAATTTAGACTAGAGGTATAAAAAGTGTAAACTATAGAACAATGCACGTTAGTGTCGTTTATGCTAGTCTTGAGAGTGATCTTGTTGTAAACTTGGAAGACATATATACTCATCCGTAGTCTTAACATGGATATTTACAGTAAAATTTTAAAATGTGGTTTAAGCTTATTAGTTTTTGGTTTCTGTACACACGTTGAGTGCCAGACTTACAATGAGACCATGGATATTTTTAACGACGTGCTGAACAGTGCCAGGTATAACACAAAGGTCAAGCCGCTCTGGAACCAAACTAAAACGATGTCTGTTGATGTGACGTTTCAGCTGGTGTCTGTGGTTGAGTTAGATGACGTCCAGCAGAGTTTTGTATGTAACGGTTTTTTGGGATTAGTCTGGGTAGATGAGGTGAGTTGCCTTCCTACTCTCAGATACACATTATTTAAAAAAAAAGAACATAATATATAAAAACATTAAGATACTCAAAAAACATGCATAACACGAAAAATCAGTTATTGCGAATATGGTCGTACTAAAATACTAGGTATTTTAATACATTGGCTTTCTTTTAACACGCAACAAAAATCATTTTAAAAAAAGCGAGTTACCTTGTAGGTGTATAAAGAGAAGAGATTTCCTAGATAGGTACTGTTCTGATGAGAATTTTATGGTCAATTCTTAGCCCTTGGTTTTGGAGTTCGGAAAAGTGCGTGTTAAAATTGGTGAATTTAGTTCGCTCTTGTTTTCCATTTTTTCATTTACAATTTCAAAAGACACGTCGAAATAACAATCAGTCAAAGCGAAAACAGCTGTTATTGTCTTTAACATGAAAACAGTGCTCTGTTTTCATCAGTATTGTGTTAAAGATTTGTTGCATAATATTATAATTTATAAAGGCAACCAATTACAGTAACAAAGCCCAATACTTGAGCTAAATGAACAAATCGATTCTGTATTTGTTAGGGAACTTGCACACTACAATTTCACTTTTTTAAACTTAAAAGTCTTTACACAAAATATGACTTCATAAAAGAACTTTAAGGAGACTGTATTGATTATAACAAATAGTGAAAGTTATTAAAATTCTTGTGTCATGGTTTATGAAATGTATTATTGAAAATAAACCCAGCAAATCCCTTACCTTAATTTATTTAGAATAGTGCTGACTCATAGACACGTGATGTAAACATTTAACCTCGGTCTGGTACAGACTAGTGACCGCCCCTAGTGAACAAATATTAGCGCTAAATTCGCTTAATGGAGTGTGTGTTGGATCAAAGAGTTATTGATTATTTTAAAAACAAAACAAATGATTCTAATAAATCAAATAGTAATGTATTTAGAATTTTTTATAATAAAGTAATGCTTCCAAATATTCGATAATTTGAATTTTTATTAAATAATAACTACATGTTTTTTAAGTGTTTAAAAAGATTAAAGAACACTAGCGAAAACGATAATTTTTCAGATGCTAAAATGGGACGAGGACCAATATGGAGGACAGGACCTTATACATCCGGTCCCAGAGGACATCTGGAGACCACGTGTGGTCATCATGAACACGTTAGGGGACCGGGACCCGTTTGGTGACGACATAGCGTGAGTACTTTTTTGCTGGTATCCAATTGGACTATATAAAACGGGTTTGAGAGCGAAGAATATCAGTTAAGTAGTTCATCATCATCGCCATCATCATTATCATCATCATTATCAACATCGTCATCATCAACATCATCATCATTATCATCATCATCATCATCTTCATCATCATATTCATCATCATCATTATCATCATCATCATCATCATCATCATCATCATCATCATCATCATTAATTCCCGTTCGTGCTCAAGACACATGGGGCAGATGAATTAGAGTTCATCTACTTTAGAGACCTCGGCATATGAGGAGATAGCGTGGTCAGTACAATGCACAGCTGCCTTTTTTTTCCTAACGTGAGTTAGGTACTCGTCAGAACTGTGTGGATGTTCCACTGATTTGAACCCTATTTCGAAACTCTTGGATAAGCAGTCTAGCGCTGTACCGCGAGGCCTCGTCAACCCTTAGTAAAGTAGTTAACACCTATAGAAACGCCCTACATTAGAAATACAAAACATTGAGAAAAAAAATTTAAAATCTGTAAACCATCATCTCAAAATATTTTGTGTTCATTCATTCAAACTCTTATGTTAAAATATAAAAATGTTCCATTTAAAATGCTCTCCTATACGTCAACCCACCCAAGTATATCTTCCCTCCCCCCCCCAGACCCGTGTTCGTCTACAGCAATGGTTCTGTATCCTGGGTACCTGGGACACTGTTGACAACTTCCTGTAAACTGGACCTGACGGACTACCCGTTTGACCAGCAGAGCTGCACAGTAAAGGTAATTGTTTCCTGAACAAAATAGATAAAATACAAACTAGTTTTTTTTTCAACATTCATGACTTGTGGGATGTAAGTTGGATTGTTTGTATCGGTATATTTAAGACCAAACAAATATGATTTCAAGGATCTAGTTCCATTTGGGTTAAGGGGAAATCTTACTGTCTCACCTAGGACATTTTAGATTGTGACGTAGCTTAATTAATCGTTGCTTTTAACAAGAATGAACACGTGTACATCATAAGTATATTAGACTACTTGATATTCCTTATAAACAAATATATTTGACCTGTATGCTATTTAAATACATGTATTTATATATTATTGCAGATTGTAGCTATGACGCTGACAAAAAAAGAAATGACGTTCCGGGCCTATAATGACAAAGTTGCCTTAGACTTTTTTACGACCAGCGGCCAGTGGGAATATCTGGACTCAAGCATTACAGTTTCACAGATAGACGCGGGGACATGGAACGTGTCCGCTGTTGATGTAGGTTTTAGTTTATGATACAAACTTGTCGTACATTTATGTAGATTTTAGATATTGTTACGGTAGTGTCTTCTATATAGGCCTACCGACGTCACAGAAACAGGAGAAATTTACTCCTTTTGCCCTATGGACCATCAGGTTTTAAACGGATTTTTACTGTCTTGCATTTTTTTTTTGATGGACACCTGACTTCCTTTGATGCATATTTGAGCCAATGTTATGCTCTCTCTTCGATTGATTCAGGTTTTAGATAAAGTAACTTTATGAACGGCTGTGTCAGCAGAATACTCAGAATCCGCTGGCCCGACATCATCAGCAGCATTAAACTATGGCAAACAGCAGCTCAAGTTGTAGCTGAACAATAAATAAAGAAAGAAGATGGTGTTGGATAGGACACACTGCACATACCGCCAACCAACATCACCAGGCAAAAAATTGAGGTGCAACCCTTTAAGGATAGCGAAAAAGAAGTTGACCAAAAACACCTGGAGACAGGACCTTGGAACTAAAACTACAAAGATGGGCTTCACCGAGAGTCAGGTTGAGAACATGGCACAGTTCACTCTGGAGATCTTTGGTTGGCGGCACTCTCCCCAGCAGGGGTGTCAGGCAGTGATTACGATAATGATGATGATGATGATGATGATGATGATGATGATGATGATGATAATGATGATGATGATGATGATGATGATGATGATGATGATGATGATGATGATGATGATGAAGATGATGATGATGATGATGATGATGATGATGATGATGATGATGATGATGATGATGATGATAATAATAATAATAATGATGATGTGTTAGAGGCAACTACGTCCACTTTATTTAAAATTGCAAAATACACTTTTGATGATTACAATGATTTATAGTGTATAGAAAAAAGAATGGCATTGGACATATTACAGGAAATCAAATATTGCAACACAACATGAGTAATGACTTATCCTTACTGCTAAGTAAATTAGAACAGTTGCGTTGATAGATAGTTGCTACTTGGTTTTGGAAGAATGCTGAATCATTTGTATTTACAATATTTCCCATCTGTATTTATGAGATTAAATGCAGTGGTTTCTGTTTATTAACTTTACAATTGTCTTTACAAAACGTTTTTCAGATAACGTTTTTCGTTAAGAGAAGACCCACCTTTCTCCTCATCAACATTATCCTCCCTGTCGTGTTTCTCTCATTCCTCAATCTGCTCGTCTTCTTCATTCCCGTAAATTCTGGAGAGAAAGTTAGCTACGGTGAGTTGCCTAACTGGATCAATATCTGTACTAGCATCATAATGCAATGTTTAATTTATAGTAAAACACACAATATTTAAACGTATTAGGTAAGTGCTAACAGTATTTTATGAATTGGGATCGGCGTGGTTGTGTTGGTATAGCTCATTGTTGCTAAACCGAAAACTCCCGAGTTCAAACCCTGGAAAAAGCACCCTCCCCCCACCGAATAGATGCCTGGAAGAAACTCTGGACGGAACCCATCTAGGAGAGAGAACTCCAAAAATCAAACAAATGGTGCTAACACGGCTTTACCGGCAAGAGTTCCTAGATGGATTTCAACGGCCAAGTATTCTTGACCAAGGCGAGCCACCTAGATGGATGCATCCAGCTGTGGTGAGGAATGGAGAGGGGTGGGTGACACCATGCGACACTTAGCCCTAGTAACACTACTCTGTGGCGTCCCAGTGACTCCAATAAGGGTTAAGAAATTATTTAGATTTTTTTTAAATTTTAGATTTTGTAAATAAAAACGTTTCTTTACTAATCTAATTACCAAAGTCACAATAACATAGCCCTGTTTGACCATTTTATAATTAAAAGCAAAATAATGACCAAATAAGGCAGACACTCCAGTGGGATAAAACTACACAGAATGAATGTCTTGAGAACATAACGAGTTTTTGTTGCCTGCAGGTATCACAGTACTTCTAGCACTGTCTGTCTACATGAGCATCGTCAGCTCTCTACTGCCCAGCTCCTCACTGACCACACCAAAGCTGACCCTCTACCTCTTCATCCTCCTCATCATCTCCATGCTCACCGTTATCGACAGCATCGCCATCATCTTCATCAAAAATTTAGAGGAGGTAATATTTTATCAAATGTGATAAAATGTTGTAACTTGTTAATTCATCAATTGTAACGGTAAAGCTTTAGTGATATACTTATAATTAACTCATCGACTCAAAATTATTTTTTTTAATTATATACTTTTTAAAAATTATTATTTTATTTTTAAATTTAGCATGTAGACTAATTACATTAAAATAAATTATACATAAAACAAATGATACATATAAACAATTACGATATAATCTGTATTGTACATGCACATTTAATTTAAAACTATCGTTTTTTTTTTTGTTATTTTTAAACAGTTTGTAAAATACACTTGCGAATTTCCAAATCTTTATTTTAGAAAAACGACATGCATCTCAAGGTCCAAGAAAAACTTAAATCAACTTTCAGCACAGTCAAAAACTTTCAAAGTGCTGCTGCTCCAGTAACGAGCATGTCAAGAAACATAACCCATGTCAAACCAGAAGGGAAGCAATCAATGACAAACATGCCCGAAGTGAAGTCATTCAGGGATGGCGCGCAACCATATTGTTCTGAGGAGAAATCATCCAATCAGGATGGACATTGGGAGACACCTCGTAGAAACAAGTACAAGATGATAGGCAAACACATAGACGCCATCTCGTTCGTGATGTTTTTAATCGTTTGGATCTCTGTGACTCTGGGCTTCTTGTTCGACATCGCTGACAAGAATCACAAAAAAATCATCTTCTAGATCTCTCTGACTCATGACGCTCTTACTACAGTCCTGAAAAAACATTACATCTTCAATATGTCAAGGACACCAGAATTTATGCTGACTATTCTTTCCTTAACATTTAAAGTTTACCTTGGTAAATAAGATTGTTCAAGTTTGTCTTATACAAGATCATCTTTATGAAAAAAACTGATATTGCATATAATTTAAATTTGAATAACAATGCCATTTTAAAAATAACAAAGACTTTTATTATATGCAACACCTAATTACAAATAATATTTTTAAAGCAACACTAATTTATACACCTTTTGTTTCTATTTTTAAAATAGTGTAATTTTTAATGTCAATTAAATGTCATATAATCTTATATACTTATCTTATATACAGAGTGTGAAATAATAGTTTTATTGAATTTTTTTTTTAATTTGTGTTTAAGGCATATATTTTAAATATAAAGATGTTTGTTGTGTAAGTTTGAATATTATAATCATTAATTCGTTTACAGCGATTACTGTCGACTTTTTCACATATTTTATTCTTTCCATCTCTCTTGTTCTCTTTCTTTCTCTCCCCCACTGTCTTCCTCTCACATTCTATCTCTGTCTCTTTGAAACCCTGAAGGTCTCTATTACGGATCAGGTTTCAAATTGCACAATGTTCCTGAGCCGATCCAGCTCTGATGGGTACCAGAGTCAAGTTAGGGAAAGCAAAGGCGGCTGGGAATAGTGCTGATCTCGCTATCCCTTCGTTTACTGAGGTGTACTCTACTTCACTTGCCTCATGGAAAATCAGGTTCGAGCGCTAACCTCATATTTACGGGAGGTAACTCTAGCCATATTGAACTCTAACTGTTAAATTTGTTTGTCTCCCCTACTTATTTTTGTAAGTCAAGTTAATAAGGAAGTACAAACAGCAAAGACCAATTGAAGGTTTAGACTGGTATTCTGTGTAAGTAATGTTGTTAGGTCATACAAAGTGCTGTGGACGAGGGTACTAGCATGATTGTTCAAAAGGGATGTCATCCTTGAATGAAAGTTCGGTATTATCGCTTTACATATTAAACCGTATATATTCCCAATCCATATGAACGCAGAGTATATGATGTTTTATTAGAACACAATTGACGGTTTTCTACAGATAGATTTATTTCAAATGCCAGTTCAGGGCCTGGCCGGTAAGGCTAGTATATATTATATATATATATATATATATATATATATATATATATATATATATATATATATATATATATATATATATATATATATATATATATATATATATATATATATATATATATATATATATACATACATATATATATATATATATATATATATATATATATATATATATATATATATATATATATATATATATATATATATATATATATATCAACCTCTAGCCAATGTCGACATTTTTACAATCCCCGAAAAAGAGCGTTATTCACTCAATATAAAGCCTAGTCATATTAATACCATTAACATATGCCTCAAAATCCGGTATCATTGAACAGCACCAATACGATCATTTGAGCAAGGCTATTCAAAAGAAAAAAAATAATCGAGATTTAACGACACTTTACTGTGCTTGTATTCATTAGGGTTTTAATGTAGGTTGCCCGAAAGACATACATATGTAATGTCATAAGCAATAAAATTAAACGTCTTCATAAAAAAAACAACGTCGCAATAGTCAAACCCTGATATAGAACTCAATTCGTGGAATTTTATCAATTTAAATACTCGTGTGTATAAGTTTACACATACACACACACGGACGCACGAACACATACACACAAACAGACACACACACACACACACATATATATATATATATATATATATATATACACATATATATATATATATATATATATATATATATATATATATATATATATATATATATATATATAAAATGTGTATGCATACAGTAGTATGTATATACTGGTGAATATATAAATGTATGTTATATATTAATGTCATTATGCTATACAACATTTACATATTACAGAATGCAGTATTTTTAAAATAAAATAAAATTGGCAAACCAAAACTTTTCACAAAAGCTGACTTACTTCTGCTCCAAGTTTTACTTTTGTACTTTTTCCAGGTTCTAATATGGTGACAGCCGGCTCTACTTCCGCATACTGGTAGCGAATTTTGATTACGTTTCCATTTTTAGCTGACCCTCTAAAAACATGACGATTTCCTTCTTGGAAACTGATCACTTTGCAGGAAAAAATAGCACATTCACTGCTGACTTAGGCTTACTCTTCCTTGTTTAATTCTATATAACGCGTGTTACTAAATGTATTTTGTAAATTGTCTACAATACGATAAGTCAGAATGTAGCTACATTTATATGTTATATGCTTAATTTCTATAAAATGGACATATATCAAAATGTGTTCAAAATATGTTTAGGTGTTTTTATACTAAGTTCTAGTGTTAAGGTTAACGCCCAGACATACACCAACGGGTTGGCTATTTTTAACGAAGTTCTAGACAGCTCACGATATAACCCAAACCTTAGACCACTGATCGATCAATCGAACGCAATACAAGTATTGGTGACGTTTCAGCTGCTGTCTATTGTAGAGCTGGATGACGTCAGACAGAGCTTAACGTGTAACGGTTTTCTGGCATTTGCTTGGAGAGATGAGGTGAGTAAATGAACATGGATATATCAGTTGTCTCTACTTGACTATAGTATAGGAGTCGGCGTGGTCGAGTCGGTAAAGCTAATGGTTGCTTAACCGAAAAGTTTCGAGTTCGAATCCCCATGCAGATTATGCACGGCAGCTCTTTAAGGAGAGATAACTCCCAAAATCATACAACTGCTGCCATGCAAATTGTTCTTCATTGTACAAAGAATATGAGAGTAGGCTAAATCCCATATTTTGATTTTTTATCTTTCATTTAGACTTACAAATTATGGAGTTAAAGCTTTCTTGAATTACATTTCTGTAAATCAACAACTTTAAAATTCAGAAAAAAAATTAGGGGCCTATAGTCTATTACTTTTTTTCCTAAAAAAGTAGCTGAAACAGTTGCTTACAAAATTATTCTAACATTGTAACGATTAGGTAAAAATAGCAATGTAAACAGAAAGTGTTATTTCAACGCCAAGGGTAGACAAATGTACAGAATATAGTCCAAGTTAAGACAGAACAGACAGACCCGACGAGGGCGATTCGGTGCCGTGAGGAGTGGTAGGTTCGGAACCCGTCGGGTCTGTCTGTTCTGTCTTAACTTGGACTATATTCTGTACCTTTGTCTACCCTTGGCGTTGAAATAACACTTTCTGTTTACATTGCTATTTCAGTCACAACGCCTGCTTCCACCCCTCACCATGTTTAACGATTAGGTATTAAAAAAGAAACATTGATTATACTTTCCAGATACTAAAATGGGACAAAGACAAATATGGCGGACAGGAAGTGATACATCCGGTCCCAGAGGACATCTGGAGACCACGTGTGGTCATCATGAATACGTTAGGGGACCGGGACCCGTTTGGTGACGACGTAGCGTAAGGACATGGAAACATGTTTTTCTCTAGTGTGATGTTCCATGTATTCCTGTGTTGTTTTCTAAATTCCTTTGCTGTTTATTGTATTCTTGTGTTGTTTCCAGTTTCCTTTGATGTTTTCTCTATTCATGAGCTGTATCCTTGAACTGTTTCCTATATTGCTGTAACTGTGCTGTTTTTCTATATTCATATGCTGAATCCTGTATATATGATGATTTCGGTATATACATGGGATTTTTTTCCAATATTCATATGAGGTGTTTTTTCGTTACCTCTTCATTTCCTACATATCGCTACTAGGCAAGTAGATTAAACAAACAACTTTTCCTCCAGGCCCGTGTTTCTCTACAACACAGGAGAAGCCTCCTGGATTCCTGGCACACTGTGGACAACGTCATGTCAGCTGGACATATCTAACTACCCATTTGACCGTCAGAGCTGCGTGGTACAGGTGCGTTACATATCGTTTTTTTTTAAATATAGTGTTACCTCAACAAACGAGATTTTCGAGATATGAGTAGTCAAGAATGCTATTTTTTGCTTTGAGTTACGAGCAAAATTTGTGATACAAGTAAACGGTTCCACGGGTTTCATAGTTTATGGTAAAAAAAAAACACCATGCTCACTTTGCTTGTGGTTGTGCGTCGCAGCTATATAAATATACTTGTTTAACTCATTTATAAAACACTAGCCGTCCCGGCCAGGCCCTGCTCTGGCTTCTGTGAAAAACCTTTCTGTTAAAGACCATTACCTGTGTGTTTAGTAATCATCATAAACCCGGCATTGCACACCCAAACCACAACCAACCAAAACCAAAACAACAAAACGCAAACATAACGCTAACACAATTACAAATACAAACGAAAACAAAAACTTACAACAAACCAACCACAACCACAAACACCAATACGAACACAAAGAAAAAAGCAAACGAAAACAAACCAAATCCAAACACAAAACCAACCACAAACACAAACCCAAAGAAAAAAACAAACGAAAAAGCAAACGAAAACAAACCAAATACAAACGCAAAACCAACCACAAACCCAAAGAAAAAAAACACAAAAGAAAAAACAAACGAAAACAAACCAAATCCAAACGCAAAACCAACCTCAAACACAAATACAAACACAAACCCAATGAAAATAAAACACAAACGAAAACGAAAAAAGAAAGAACAAAAACCAACCAAATCAAAACGCAACCACTAACGCAAACCCAACCTAAACACAAAGAAAACACTAACGCGAATATAAACGCAAAGTGCTCACGGGGCTGAATCGCCTACTTCAACTTAATAAACGACTATAGTACCCCAACTTATTCATAGTCTTTTGCACTCACTTTAATGAACGTAGGCGCGAAACCGAACACGGGAGGCCCGGGACCCCAAAAAGCACCCTGTCTGGGCGCCAGAGGACGCACCATGACGTCACCGCCTGATTGAACTTAGTAAACGCCTATAGTGCATAACTTATTTATAGTCTTTTGAACTCACGCGAACGTAGATACCATAGCGTACACCGGAAGGCCCGGGGCGCCAAATAGCACCCTGTCGGGGTGCCGGAGGACGCCCGGATTTGATTCACTTAAAGACTATAGTAACCTTTCTTATCCATAGTCTATCGCACTGTTTAAAACAAAATTATGCAGCATAGCGCTCACATGATAGCCCAGGGTGCCAAATCAAACCGTGCAGGGGCGCCGGCGGACGCGCCTGTTTCAATTTAGTGAACAAAAATGATAATACTCCAAGCTTATCCGTAAATGGAAAGAAATAAACATATAGGATTTGTAGGACCTGGCTTATTAAATGTTATTGATTTTAAAAAAAAAATAATAATTATTGAACAGTATGTTCAGTGTATAGAATAAATAAAAGGCAGTGTTAAAAATACCTAACGACATTGCACTTAATCAATCCCCGCTAATTGTGTAATTATTTTTTTTTTCTTAACACCAAAAACAAAGTAATAAAATGTTAATTCTCTCTTCTTAAGGATTTATTTTTCTTTAAAGGGAAGTAACTTTGCAGTCAATACATTTCCGACACAATTTTAGAAATTTTATAAACGTCGATACACTTTTTAAACATTTTATGTCGTGTTCATAATTGAAAATTATTCTTCTAAGTAAATAGAATGAAAATTGTTTTTAAAGACTTTCAATGGTAATTTTTTGACTCGTAAATTTAGACTTTGAGCACGATAAAAAATCTAACACTTAAATCCGTAGAACTGTCAACGACAAACTTTTTTTTTTGCCACACGTTACAGAACTGAGCTTTATATATTAGATTCTGAAAGGGAAAATTTTAAGGATAAAGTGTAATATTAAGAGTGTAACGGGTAAGTGAATTAGAGTGACAGAAAGATTGAGCATTTTAACAGTGTAGTAAGCAATTGTTCGAACAAACACTCGTCCACATCTCTTCAACCCTATACCTCCGCCAGCAGCTTCCGTAAGTTTAACTCTTATTAAAAACACGTAACACAAATAACTTGAATAGCATTAGGGGGCTGGAACGGATCAATGCATTTTATATGATTGCAATGGAAAAAAGAATGCTTTGAGATACGAGAAATATTACGGAGAGAATTAAACTCGTATTTCGAGGTACCACTGTATAGCTTTAATAGCTTTGAAACTTGATCACTCGAAAAATTTTATGAACTTTTTTTAGACCATTGTAACTGCTTGATATCTATCACCCTTTGTTTCAAACTACAACTGGCTTAGAGTTAATAATATTTCGTTTCTCCTATCAGTTTATAGCCATGACGCTCTCAGCGGTGGAGATGGAGTTCGTGGCGTATCCTAGCAAAGTGTCACAAGATTTCTTTACGGAGAATGGGGAGTGGGATTTGGTAGACTCAAGCTTGGAGACATCAATACTCAACACAGGAGCCGCAAACATGTCGGCTATCAATGTGAGTTAGACACTGTAAACCAAAACGATTGGCTGCAAACAGTTATTCTAAAACAATAAAAAGTCTGTTATGTACACTACGTGATAGCATAGTCGGTGATAGAGTGTACAACTACTAACGTAGAAGTCTCGAGTCTTGGGCTTGAGTCCGTTAGATGTCATCGAGTCCAATCAGCTCTGGCGGGTTCCTGAACCACGTTAGGAACAGTAAAAGTAACTGTACATAGAGCTGACCACACTATCCCAATATAATATGCTGAGGTCAAAGAAACATGCGAACTCTTCTATATTTGCCTCGTGAACCATATGTTGGCTGGTAATCTATTGGCGATTCTTAAGTAAGCATATTGGTTGGTTATTTTATTGGTGGTCACATTTTGCTTGTTTTTTTTTTTTTTGGTAGTTGTATTTTTATTGTGTTTGGTCGTAGCTGGATCTGGGTAAAGTTCCCCCAACCATTCTTACGTGATGGCGCTCGGTTCTTCCCGTGATGTCAATAGGTAATTTATGGGCTTTAGATCACGTTGATTAACATAATCCCCGGACTCCAGCTGTGCATCTCATGAGGTGTGAATTTAATCAGCAATGTGGACGGTCAGGTTTGACCACGATGGTCAGTTCGCCGCCTTGCTTTTTAATGGCCTGTCCCGGCACATTGTAAGCCCAAGCGCTGGCGGACATTTCTCATATGTGCTGTTTTATTGTTATTGAACATTTATAAATCTTCGGATGTCTCATGAATGTAAATAATGTATTGAACAAGTTACCTTTTTAGTTTAATATTGGTGTTGTTTAGATGTGTAATTAATTTTGCTCAGGTCTAGTAGACCCCTTTGTAATAACGAAGGTTCATGGATGAGTGAATAAAATCACTTCTTGGTTCTTCCCCTTCCATTTGAGGTGTCAGAAGTGGGATCTCAGATCTCTATCATCGACGAACCCCTAAAATTTATATTTACTTACAATACTCAAAACAATTATTAAAAGTTTATTTTCAAATATGAGGATAGGTCTCATTCAAAATAACTGAAATTAAAATGTTCATATTTGGAATGGTGCCCGCAAGATTATTATATATTAACAAACACACATATTTACATATATATATATATTTATATATATATATATATATATATATATATATATATATATATATATATATATATATATATATATATATATAATATCAATTGGCAGTATGTAGTTTTGGTGATTTTTCCTTTCAGATAAAGTTGGTTATGAAAAGGAGACCGCTCTCTCTCATCTGCAACATCATCATTCCTGTCGTTCTCATTTCCTTCCTCAATCTGTTCGTTTTCTTCATTCCCCTAGAATCAGGGGAGAGAATAGGCTACGGTGAGTTGTTTTTCACGTTCAGTCCAAGGTATTATCGTCCTTGTTTGTTCAAGATTAACCTACAACTACTAGATCTGTGTGTAGGAGACTTAATATACAGGCGCATAAATATATATATATATATATATATATATATATATATATATATATATATATATATATATATATATATATATATATATAAATGGTTCCATGACAAATGATCTCAGGACAAAATATCTCAGACAAAATATCTCACGGACAAATGATCTCAAGGACAAATGATCTCACGGACAAAAGATACCAGGACAAAATATATCAGGACAAATGATACCATATATATATATATATATATATATATATATATATATATATATATATATATATATATATATATATAGGTGACCCGTCAAAAGAGCGCACGACAAAAGAGCGCCGACATAAGAGCGCAGACAAAAGAGCGCCGACATAAGAGCGCCGACATAAGAGCGCAGACAAAAGAGCGCCGACATAAGAGCGCCAACAAAAGAGCGCAGACAAAAGAGCGCCGACATAAGAGCGCAGCCAATTAAAATAACACATGTTGTATGCTAAACTTTATGACATGGTTAACACTTGTTTTAATTAAACAATCGGCGGTACGATAAAACGATGTGTTTATTTATATAAATAATGGTTAATATGTTATGAATGCAGTTTGAAAATATTTCTAACCCAAGTAACATGGAGAAGATCGAAGCACAGAAAGGGAAGGTTATTATATTAGTCGAAGGCTACAGATATAGACAGGACAGAGCAAATGCTGATGGAAGTACGACATTTAGATGCTGCAAGAAAGATGGCTACCGAGGACGGATAAAAATGCTGAACAATGTTGTTATATCATCATCGAAACACAATCACGCTCCTGATCCGGCTAAGTTGTTTCGGCTATATGAAAACGGGCAGTGGAAGGGAAAAACCAACGCAGATTATACAAGCCAGAGAAGGAATTCTCGATGGAAGTAGCACCTCATTTGTCGGCATACGTCAAAGATCACATCGAAATCAAACTGGAACGTCATCTAGCTGGAGTTAATCAACCAGAAGCTTCAAAGAACAAATATGTTCAGCTGAACCAAAGATTGCAGGGGATTGCTTCAACCTATGCTAATGATTCAATGATGGACTACTTGCGAGGTATAGCCCACAACACAGCAATATAAATGCAACTATAAAGAAACGTTTTATTGATTTAAACTTATTTTCATTTTGTTACATTTCATTTCAGTTTATATTCTCACTTGAGCCTAACATTTAAAATCTTTGTATGTGTTATTAGATTGCGTTTTGAATAATTGGACTTCACGTTGATTATACCAGTTTTTTAGTTAAAGAAACTGAACAATTGGTTTTTTAATGAAACAATAAAGATTCAACGTCAAACGATGCCATCTGATCTGAGTTAATTTTCATGTTCCTATTTATTAAATCTGGTTTTTCAAGTTTTAGTTTGCGCTCTTATGTCGGCGCTCTTTTGTCGGGAAATTAGTGCGCTCTTATGTCGGCGCTCTTATGTCGGCGCTCTTTTGTCTGCGCTCTTATGTCGGCGCTCTTTTGTCGTGCGCTCTTTTGACGGGGTGCCATATATATATATATATATATATATATATATATATATATATATATATATATATATATATATATATATATATATATATATATATATATGAGTAATGTATTCTGTGTCTACACCTGCAGGTATTACTGTCCTGCTGTCTCTCTCAGTCTACATGGGCATCCTCAAGTCGCTACTGCCGAGCTCATCATTGGCCACACCCTTACTGACCATCTACCTGGTCCTCTTACTTTTCATCTCCATGATGATAGTTATCGTCAGCATCATCATCGCATATAGAAAAAGTTTAAAGATGGTAAGTGTTAGATGTATATTAAAAACTAGCATGCCCGTCGCCGCGCGTTACGGCGGGATTATAAGAAAGTCTTACGAAATGTATGCAAAGGGTTTGATCAATACGTTACAAATCCTAATTCTTCATATGACCTTTTTTTCTTGAGTGAGTTATTTATTGTAAACAATGCCTGCACTTGAATCATATTTATGGGGCGCGGGTTTACCTACATTTCCGCATGGATGCCTTGTGTGAAATGAGCGTACGCTAATCACTAACCGTAATATTATGGTAGAACAGAGACGACCCAGATGTCAAGGACGTAGATGGGCGCTTTAAGGAGCCTCCGATTACACTTCCACAGGGGCGCCACGTGTGGCCCATGGGTTTTTAAAACAAACGTAGGTGCCATGGTGTTCACATGCTAACCCAGGGCGCCAAATACTATCATATAGGGGCGCCTGATTCAATTTAGTAAACGATTTTAACGACCCATAATATCCACAGTTTATCGCACTGTTTATGCGCTCAAGGAAAAGCTGTGGCGCCTAATGCCACCCAACTTGGGGCTGCCCCTGCGAATATGAAAATTTTCCCCGCGGAAACATTCTCAGGAGTATTCTCATCAACTCCCCAGAGCAATGGGATTAATGGTATCAAACCGCATCCGACTTTTATGTTTAATATACCGTACAGAGAGAAGAATCAAATCGCGTCCTTCTGGGGCGCCACCCCTGCGAATTTGAATTTTTTTTCGCAGAAACCTCGTCGGGAATATTCTCAAAAACTTGGGTTAAAGGTAGAATAATTCATAAAAGAAAGAAATACATACATTGCTTTATATATATATATATATATATATATATATATGAAACATTTTGATATGAACATTTGTGCTGTTTTGTTTCAGGTAAGGCCATATAAGGAAAGCGAGTACATTGAAGTTGCTTCGGTAAATAGTTACAGTGAAGAAGGGGTAAGTGGTTGCTGGATAAACCTTACAGGTTTAAGTTAAAACTCGCTCTCTCTCTTTCTCTCTCTCTCTCTCTCTCTCTCTCTCTCTCTCTCTCTCTCTCTCTCTCTCTCTCTCTCTCTCTCTCTCTCTATATATATATATATATATATATATATATATATATATATATACATATATATTTTAACCGTACAGACCAGGCCCTACACTAGCATTTGGGGTAAAAGTTATTTGTAAACTGCCGTGACTTGTGCGCTAATTAAGCATTACATACCCTGCGCACCCCGGTGTTTAGGAATGTACAATTATAGGTCTTTATGAATGAATGAACGTTTGTGAAAATATAAACACAAACGCCAAAACAGACGCAAAAATTATAGCAGACATAAACGCAAACATAAGCAGAAACGCAACAGAAACGTATATTCAACATTATACTTTATCAATCCTTGCTTATTAGCCTATATCAAAACAAAATAAAATAATCTTAAGCTTTTTAAAATATAACAGTACCAAGTGAACAGTAAGCAATGCGTGTATAATAGTGCGGTACATAAGTACTTTAGAAATTCATTTTGAGAAATCGGAAACAGCATAAGGTAGCCTACATTTTTTGGTCACCGGGAATTACTCAAAATTTGACAAAAAATAGGGAATTACTTCTTTTACTTAAATGTGAAATTTCATCTATATATCAGAAACAATGTCTTAGGTAGGGGTGGGGGTGTTAGAGGGGGTTACAACACCCGCACCCCCCATGGACCCCTCTTTAAAAATATTTTACTGTCATAATACCACTGCTATTTATTTAAATATATTTCTGAATTAGTATGTATGTATAATTGTATATGTATGCTTAGAACAATCAATTAAAAAGTGACCCTATGTTCAATCTGAGTTGGTCCACCACATCTTAATACCTAAAACTCGACAGGCCTTAATTGTGTATAGCGACATAAATGCCACAACTAGGTATACGCTGGGTAGGATAATTGACCTAAAATGACCAGACAATGGTGAAAAAAATTTGAACCCCTGCCCCCAGCCCACCCCGAACATATCTATTAAGTACATTTGGAAAAAAGTGTAATGAAGTACCAAAGTACCAGCCGCCAGAATCATAGCTTTTGGAACAGGTAAAACTGTAAATATTGTTTTTGCAATTACCAGTAAAGAGGTGTGTGATCAATACAGTTACTTAGCTTATACATTATCATTATGTTAAAAAATGATCTTTAAAGAACACAAAAAAACAGTATCAAATTAAAAAATAATAAGCTGAACTGCAAGACCAATGTTTTAGTTACATGTATGCTATTATTAAAAATGTTCCACATTGTAGATTAAATTTTTCTGTATGATTGAAAAGCGTGACTTTATACCAACTCTGATTTTAAAAACTTTCATTATGCTAAAATATTTTAGCATTTATAATGACAATTTATTCAATTCTGATTGTAGACAATCTATTTTTGTAGCAACGAATAGAATAAAGCTACTTTAGTTTATACTAAAGTAATTATTGATCTATTTTGACATTTACATTTATAGAAAAATATATATATATATATATATATATATATATATATATATATATATATATATATATATATATATATATATATATATATTTATTTATTTATATATATATATATATATATATATATATATATATATATATATATATATATATATATATATATATATATATATATATATATATATATATTTATGATATCAATGTATGAATTTATGCATTCATTCGTTCTTCGTTCTTCGTTCATTCATTAATTCATTAATTCATTAATTCCTTAATTCATTAATTCATTAATTCATTAATTCATTAATTCATTAATTCATTAATTCATTAATTCATTAATTCATTAATTCATTAATTCATTCATTCATTCATTCATTCATTCATTCATTCATTCATTCATTCATTCATTCATTCATTCATTCATTCATTCATTCATTCATTCATTCATTCATTCATTCATTCATTCATTCATTCATTCATTCATTCATTCATTCATTCATTCATTCATTCATTCATTCATTCATTCATTCATTCATTCATTCATTCATTCATTCATTCATTCATTCATTCATTCATTCATTCATTCATTCATTCATTCATTCATTCATTCATTCATTCATTCATTCATTCATTCATTCATTCATTCATTCATTCATTCATTCATTCATTCATTCATTCATTCATTCATTCATTCATTCATTCATTCATTCATTCATTCATTCATTCATTCATTCATTCATTCATTCATTCATTCATTCATTCATTCATTCATTCATTCATTCATTCATTCATTCATTCATTCATTCATTCATTCATTCATTCATTCATTCATTCATTCATTCATTCATTCATTCATTCATTCATTCATTCATTCATTCATTCATTCATTCATTCATTCATTCATTCATTCATCCATTCATCCATCCATCCATTCATTCATTCATTCATTCATTCATTCATTCATTCATTCATTCATTCATTCATTAATTCATTAATTCATTAATTCATTAATTCATTAATTTATTAATTCATTAATTCATTAATTCATTAATTCATTAATTCATTAATTCATTAATTCATTAATTCATTAATTCACTAATTCACTAATTCACTAATTCATTAATTTATTAATTCATTAATTCGTTTATTCACTTATTCAGTGATTCATTTATTCATTTTTTTTAGCGCAATTTCCATTCTGCGTTTATTAGCCCGTCATTTCTGGATGTATGAATGTATGAATGAATGGATGGATGGATGGATGGATGTGTGTCCGCAGCTTTAAGTCGTATCTCCTCCTCAACGAAGCAATATCGATGACTAGTTCCAAAAGCAATTATGTTAAGCAAGTTACGAGGATGAACATAGGCCATAAAACATCCGGGTTTCTTTCATGGATTTCCCGGAAAAGCCAAAAAACCTCGCAAAAAAAGCAGTTTTTGGCCCATATCTCGGCAACCAGACCACTTAGCGACTTAAAACATGTACCAATCGATTCCTGCCATAATTTAGAACAATATTGCCGAAGAAAGTTTTCAAAAATATCCTTTCGTTCGGTCACAAAAAAATTTTTGAATTAATTAAAATTTGGACCGAATTAGTAGGCGTTTATCCAACCACACCACACGCGTCATCACGTTCAATTGCTGCGCCATCACGTTCAATGGCTGCGTCATCACGTTCAGTAGCTAGGCGCGCAATGGTTTTAGTCATGTAACTCTATTGTAAATAAAACATGTATTTTAACCAATGGTTTTACTAACCCTGCTCTTGATTTACGCTACGACAGAGCTATTTTTAGATAACATAAGGAAATTGCGCTAAAATTGTCACTAGACTTTTTAATTACCTTGTTTTTAATTTGTTTAATTTTTAAAATTTTAAAATTTATTTATTCAATTACTTGTTTTTTCTGTAATTTTTGAGTTTATTTGGTCATTTTTTTTGTTTACTTACATACTTGGGTACTTGTTAGTTTATTTGTTTATTGATTTATTTACGTTAAAAACTTTTGTATATTATTTATTTATTTATTTTTTATTTGTATTTCACGACAGAAAATCTTGCAAATACACTTACCGTCAACTTCTCAATTTAGTAGAAGAAACAAGGTTCATCCATTGACGCTTGAAAACCCTGAAGTTATTGATCCAACACAGGTAGCATTGCCTTCTCGTAAAACCTTATATTCGCCTGAAATTGTAACCAAAATGGAACTTGGCACCCAGACAACTTGCAGCACAAAGTACCCCAACGAGATCGCCTTCGTTGTATTTTTTCTCGTCTGGCTCTCTGTGACTCTTGGGTTCCTTTGTTTCATTTCATTTTAGAACCTTTATATACTTAGATCTTTTTTTTCTTTTGGTCTTTATCTATCCTGATTCATATGTTGTGACTCATTTGTATACGCTTACGCTGGGTTTTAAACAACGCGCTCGTATTTCAAATAACTACTAATTTGATATGCAATAGGCTTGAAAAGTGTATGTTATCATTATATTCTAATTAATATTACATATATTTATTACACTTATTAGCATCTCTTAAGAAATGTATGTCTCTAAAAAATTCACTTATATTCCCAAAGCCGTCGTTACCCTTACACGTGAATGATAGGCCTAAATATTTTAAAGCTACACTTGTTGAAGAAATATATATCTATCTATAGATATAATTCTCTTGTTGGAGACGATAGAAGACAACAAGCTGTAAGCGCGCTCCCTACCACCCCCACCCCTACATGGTCTGGTGGGATGTGGTTCAAGCTAAATGTTTACAATCGTAGAGCCAGGTTTAGTGACTGCTATTAGTGGGCAGATAATTTAGTTTGAAACGATTTTAAACTTAGGGGAGGTAACTAAGAGGAGTTTACTTTCGCGGGGGTAGGGGAGGGGGGGTTATCGTCCTTAACGAGCTACTGATAGTGTTTAAAGCAAATATTTTCAGTTGCAGCGTTGGTACTGTCGAATTCACAAACTATAAATTACTGAAAAGTAGAAACTAAAACAACTAAAAAGCGGCGTATGATACGCCGCGGGTCGGCTCGTATCTATATATATATATATAAAATTCTCTTCTGGGAGACGTTAGAAAACAAGCTGTTAGCGCGCCTAGCAGTCCCCTCTCTTCCTCTCTAGGCATATCGCAACCACCCCCACACCCACATGGTCTGGCTCGTATTTATATAATTATCTTCATGGAGACTATAGAAAACACCACGCAGCTTAGCCACCACCCTCATCCCCACATGTCAGGTGAGCTGTGGTTCACAATAGTAGAGCTGGGTTAGTGACGGCTATCGGGGGCAGATAAGTATTAATTAAACGATTTGAAAGGAAGGGGAGGTAATAATTTCTGAGTGATATTTTATTTGTCTATAAACGGCTGCTTTTACTGGGCGGGAAGGGGAAAGAGGGAGGGGGTAGTGTTGAATTCATAAATTATGAATTGTTTATAAGCAGAAAAAAAACAACTAGATGGCGGCGTATATTCGCGGGTCAGCTCGTATTTTATAAAACACATATTGGTCAAATCGCAATGTTCTTTACTACACGTCGAACGATATTATAGTGACAAAGCAAAGAAACAACTAAATAGCTAAAAAACCGATACATTTAAAATAACATAGGCTACCAATACAAAAACCAAATTATGTATATTATTAGTCAACATAAGACCAAATTAAATGCACACACTGATTAAGAGACTTAAATAATTTCACAAAAAACCCAGCTGTTCAATGGTATTTACGTTGTTTTAAAAGTAATTTGTACTCCTTTAGGCCCAGAAAATTGTATACATTTTATATCGCACGTCTTGATAAGCAGATCTATAGATCTAAATCAAATTTTAATGAAATAGTTAATTATCTTATTAATCTAGATTTAAAAGATGACTCCACTAGTTTTGTGTACTTTCCGAAGTTTAAACATTTTACATGTGACCTCATTGTATTTTTATTTGCGTTCTTTTTACAACTATTAACGCTTTTCCGATTGCAAAATTAAAATTCTGTTTCAACACTCGAATATGCGTTCACTATTATTACTTTATCGTATATGGAGTATATAGAAAGTATTGTAATCGTGCACAAAACTCACTTGAAATTTTGAGTTTTCCCCTCAGTCCTTCATTACATCCGGAGTATAGAGGACTTATTTAAATCGTGCAAAAATTAACAATCCAGATTTATCAAAATTGTGGGATTTTATGCGCAATCGAGTCTGAAAAACTGGGCTTTGAGATTCTGTCCGTATGTCTCTCTGTGTGTGTGTATGGATGTCTGTGAACATGATAACTTGTGTACGCTATAGCTAGGTTGACACCATTTGATATATAAGTATTCCATCAAATTTGCATTTCTGTTTCAACTTTTCAGCTATTTCCGATAACCGGAAGTGGAACTTTTTCTATTTCAATTTTTCAAAAGACTATAACTTGAGTACTGTTTCAGGTAGATACATGAAATTTTACATGTAAGTAAAACTTCTAGAAAATTTTGAGTGATTTCCGTTGATCGGAAGTAGTAATTTTCGCTATTTCCGATTTCAAAAAAGCACATGAGTTTATAAAGAACTAATAATATTCCACAATATTATAACTAATTTGTTTGGCGTTCATTTAGTGCGCAATTCCTTTTTTTTCTACGAGATTCTATTCTACTTTAAAAAGTTTAAGTAATTAAAAATGGTTTAAAAATCATGTCTATTTCCCTAGTTTCATCCCCTGTAGTGTAATATATTATTATGAATATTCCAGAAAGTTTATGCGAGATCACTCCTGGTTTTTTTTGTTCTTTAAATAAAATGTAGTTTATACATTCAAAACATACAAAAAATTATTTTTTGCTGTTGGGAGCCTATTAGTCGGGAGCCACTATGTCGGGAGTCCAATTGTCGGGAGCCTATTTGACTGGAGCCGAAATGTCGGGGTCATTTTGACTAGGCCGTTTTGTTCCGGGCTATTTTGACGGTGTACCTATTCTAACAATGTGTGATAAAAAACGAGAATGTACAATATTCTACTGGAGAATCTTATTTATTGCTAAATAACATTTCAAAGCTAACAAAGTGTGTTAATTTTTTAAATACTGAGTATTTAGCAACAAGCACAGAAATTTAAACGATCATGTTTTTTTTATATGCTACATGAAAGTAAGAGCAGCTAACCGTGAAGATTACACGTAAATTAAGTCCCCTTTTATTACAGTACTTATTCTCTATACTCCATACGTTGAGTAGAAACCCGTCTAATATTTAACAGGAGCATTAAACATTTTAATAATAAAGGTTAAAGTTATATACTTTTGTAACATCCCTTAGTTAACTTAAAGATCTTCATCGAATGTGTTAACAATTTAAAACATACCTAAACTAATTACACAGACCTGTACGTCATGATATTTTTTTCAAAAGGGTTCAGAATTTAGCAAATTTGTTTGTTTAAAAAAAAATCTAAGCTTAAAACAAACTTATAATTTAAATAATGTGGTATAAGAAAAATTTTCAGTCTAGGAACAAATTACTACGCGAAAATTCAGCTGGTTAAAATGGTATTTGTACCTAAGTTTGTCAATAATTTTTTTTTTATATTATGATGGCCATTTTTTTTTAAATCTCTTATTTGATATTACCGAGCAAGTGTTTTGTTTTCACAATAACGTAGTGCAAAACTGAAAAAAATATTATCTGAATAATAGCAATTATAATAAAAAATACAAATAAAATGCCACTTAGTATTTATATTTTCTTTTATTCATTAAATAATTCAAGCGGAGAGTTGTTTAAGGGGAGAGAATCCTTTGTAAAATACCTCACGTTGTTTTTATTACAGTTTCTCTTACATTTTAAAATCCCCAAGGGACGCAATAAATTTCGTTAAAGAATGCTTGGAATCTGGGTTTAAAGGTCACCTCACAGTAGCATTCCATCCGTTTGGTGTTCATGTATGTCTTGTAGAGAGTTCTGGCTTGGTGGCAGTTGCCCCGGTAGTCTATGCACCCTGGGGTGAAAGACTCAGTATAAGTGGCAGTTTTACAGGTAATGTATAAGGTTATTCCACAGGTAAGTTATGTGTCGGGGGCACTCGTAGGGTATTCGGGTAAATTTGAGTGACCTTTTACAGGTAATTTATGTGTCTTGGCGATATACCAGTTAATTGTAGGGGAATTTTCATATGTAGTTTGTGTCTTAACGATACCAAGAGTTAATATGAGGGCATTTCACAGCTAAGTTATGCACAGGTGGCACGAACGTATCAATTTTAGTGGTAATTTCATCCCATGTATGTGTCTTGTGGATATATTTGTAAATTTCAGCGGCTATTTAGGAAGATAATCTTCTGTCAATCAACAAAATAGTTATTTTATGATGTAAGCGAGAGGAACGATCGCGCAATTTTTTTCTATTTTTTATTTTATTTTATTTTTTTTTAAATATTAGAAAAAATGAAAAAAATGATATTTTCCTTTTACTTCAATAGAGACAAAATAATGATAAAGGCATAGACTTAGCTGAGAGTGGAAGAAAGTGGCGCTAATTAAATATCGTGTCGTCTTAGATCGGACAGAGTGTTATTTATTAAATAAAGTGTCGGCTTTGATAGGGAAAGCGTGGTCGAATGGTAGAGCGTTCGACTGCTAACTCGAAAGTCTCGAGTTCGGTTCCTATGCTAGAGTCGTAGCACATCACTCAGTCTACCCAGCTCTGATGGATACTCACTAACTTACTTTAGGGAAAGTAAACCTCACAGAAAGTTGCCCGATCAAGTACCGCCAGATTCAAATGGATCTTTACATTTTGATACAGGGAAAGTGACGCTAACTAGGTTATATACAGAGTGGGAAGAATTTGATGATGAAATAATCATTAAAAAAGTTTTAAAAAACCCACGTTTTCCGATTGAACTAAAAAGTAGAAAATAAATACTGTACATCACAATAATGCAAGCGATCACTCTACTATAAGCGATCAAAAACGTGGGGCGCCGAAGTAAAAGTTATATTACTATTGATTAGATAATACTATTGACTTTTATTAGGGAGCTTGTAGAGAGTCAACAGTATTAGAAACTGTAAGAAAATCACGGCGCCCCACGTTTTTGATCGCTTATAGTAGAGTGATCGCTTGCATTATTGTGATGTACAGTATTTATTTTCTACTTTTTAGTTCAATCGGAAAACGTGGGTTTTTTAAAACTTTTTTAATGATTATTATTTTCTACTTTTTAGTCTTTGTCTGTTTGTTTACATTAAAATCTTGCTATCGATTTTATCTTTTCACTTTTTTTTTGGGTAAACGAAGACAACTCGTAAAAAGACAACTCGTAAAAAGACAACTCGTAAAAAAACACGTTGTGTGAATACGTTACTGACTAGAACACATAGATTTGAACCCGTGTCGAGTGGGATAGCAATCGTGTGCCCAACCACTCGACCATATAGTCTCCCCCATACTGGCCACCAGTTGTTAGGTTATGGTTGTTTGTACACAAACACAGCGTGACAACTACTCAGTAAGCAAAAAGAGGGGGAGTGTCGAACCTTGTTTTCATCAAATTACAGTTACTGGGTAATGTCCCTTTTTCCCGACGTTTTTTGGTACAATTATATAGTGGTCTAAAATGATCAATAAAATGTTTCCATGGATTAATTTAGTAATAAAAACAATAGAATATTCAATTGTCATCCAAAACAAAGCTTCCCTGAAAATTTCAGCGCGCTAGCTAACTGGGAAGTGCCAGAAATTTCGATCGCAAGATTGGATTGGAAAGACAAACAAACACAGAAACACAGAAAGACACAGAGAAAGCAAGTTAAAGAAAACGTGGGAAAAAACTCACGTTCCCCTGTAACGTTTGCGAATTTCCCTTTTACACATTTGATTATCTGGCACTTGTACGCTCCTCCTTCACCGGGGTAGATGAGGGTACCATCGGAGTATTCGATGTTTCGGAGCATACATGTATCTAAGGGGGATATTTGATGTAATACACGTGTTATAGACAGGTGTCACTGTTTGAGTACTCGATGCTACGGAGCATACATGTATCTAAGGGAGATATTTGATGTAATACACATGTTATAGACAGGTGTCACTGTTTGAGTACTCGATGTTACGTAGCACACATGTATCTAGGGATAATATTAGAGTACTCGAGGTGACGTAGTACACATATTTTTAACATTGTTAGAGTACTCAAGGTGACTTTTTACACATGCATCTAAGTAGAATACTGCATGTTTCTAACGACACAATACTCGAGGTGACGTAGTACACATGTTTCTAAGGACACTGTTAGAGTACTCTAGGTGACGTGGTACACATGTATCTAAGGATATTAAAATACTCGAGGTGACGTAGTAAACATGTTTCTAAGGACACAGTTAGAGTACTCAAAATGACGTTTTACACATGTATCCAAGGACACTGTTAGAGTACTCGAGCTGACGTAGTACACATGTTTCTAAGGACCTTATTGGAGTACTCGAGCTACATTGTATACATGTATCTAAGGACAATGTTTGAGAAGTCATGGTCAGGTAATAAGCGTGTATATGCAATTGAGATCAATTATGCAAGTTGCCAAGGTTTAAATAATAAATAAGTATCTGCAACTGAAAGTCAACTTTATTGTAGTCAAGGCCAAGTAATAAACACATATGTACGACTAAGGTCAACTTAATTGTAGTCAAGGTTATATCGTAAATATAGATCTAAACATTAACGATAACATAGAGGTGATCACGCTTACGTCAACAGTTGAGTAAGAACACACAAAAATGTGGCAAATACTGTGTAAAAATAATCACATAGAATGCAAGTAGTTATCAGCAATATAAACAGAAAGTGATATTTCAACGCCAAGGGTAGACAAAGGTACAGAATATAGTCCAAATAGAGACATCAGTTTTGAATATCACATTCTGTTTATATTGCTATTTCAGTAGCAACGCTTGCTTTCATCCCCTCTACACAAGTATATATTAGTAAGACAACACATGAAAACATTGTCTATTAAATGACACATCCGATCAATAAAGTACAATACTCACCTGATCGCAAACAACACGAAGCCATCTCACACAGTGTCGCTATCAGGATCAGCACAAGCACCTCTGGAACCTGTGGGTAATAAAGATTGGACACAATCTTGTAGTAGAATATTCTTAAATGGAGGCAGTCGAGTTTCATGAGATGAGTTCGATCATTATTATTGACATGGATAAAAACGTGTTTTTTTTATTTAGCCACCTAGACGAACGTAAAAAAATAATAAAAAAAACAACCTAAATCTTAAAATTATTCTGAAATTTAATATTTTTAGAATCAATGTTATAAAAGTTGAAATCCAGAGAAATTGAAAATATTTTTTTAAAGTGTAAGACCATATTTCTAATTATTTTATGAACCCTAAGTCATAACTTAAGTATCACGTTTGTAAGAAAAACATTGATTGAATGTACTGAAATGTTTTTTTTAATGAGCAAAACGAAATGAACCAATTTATTTATTTGTTGTTTTTTGTTTTTGCTTATTTAAAATTTTTGTTTAGTTACCGAAAATCTTACAAACACAAAATTCATTACATTTTTAGTCCAACAAAAAAAAAACCACAAACAGTTTTTATAACCACATTTTTAATATCACAGAAAACGATTTTTAAAATAAGTTTTTCACTACTCGAGAATATTCACTGATGCTAAAATCATTATGAATAGAAAAATAAACCCATCGGAGTTCTAACTGATCCACGTTAAAGCTAATATTCCAATGTTTCCATTGCTAACTTATTTTAATAACTACAAATTCAGCTATGCTTAAACCATGCCGTTATCTTACTTTAAAAGACAGCTGAAAAAATGACAAATGACGTTTTAACATTTTGGACATATTGATTTCCGCTTTAGTCTTTTTGTTTTGTATCAAAAAATTTTCAGGGTAATACAGAGAAATACACACAATTTGATGACGCAATAATAAACAAAGTATTTTATTTGTTTAGCCCTAAATAGCAATTAAAAAAATATTAATAATAATGATAACTATAATAATAATAATAATGTAATTAAAAAAAATTATTATAATTATAATTATTTTAATAATCACCATCATCTTAAAAAACATTATTTTGAAACGGTTACTTCAGTAGGAACAGACACCTTTTTACACAATTGACGTTATTAAAGATAAATAAATATCAACGACGCTTGAATAAATATCAAAGAAATGGTAGTAACATGGAATTAAGATATACTATTATCAAATGCATATCATTTAGTTGAAAAGAATGATAATAGAATAGATAAATAAACAAACGATGCGATGACTCATTTTAAAAGATCATGAAATAGGTTATTTTTTCAGTTTTGTTTTCAGTATATTTTTAGTTATTTCAAAGTAGATAGACACCTAAGGCTTTTAAAGTGATTGTATTTAACTTTGATCGAGGCGCTCTAAACTGATTTTTTAAAAGATACCTACAGATAATATGCATTTTCCGACAAGATTATTTTTACATAGAGAAGATAAAATAATTAACTACGGGGGTCGCTCTGTACTGGCATGCACTAAACCCCATACAATTCAAAATTTATTTGATCAGGTTGAAGTAATACATGTATATGCTATATATATATATATATATATATATATATATATATATATATATATATATATATATATATATATATATATGTATATATATATATATATAGAAAGAGACAGAAAGAGAGAGAGAGAGAGAGAGAGAGAGAGAGAGAGGGAGAAAGCAGCTTAATGAAGTGTCCGCTAATGAATGTCCATCAAATTTAACAGCTGGAACAAAATGTACCGCGTCCCAAAATGTTAAAACTACTTATAGACCTACTCTATTATTAATATTATTATAAGGTAGACCTTGAAACATAATTCGCTCTATTGCTATACCACGCCAAAACAACTCGCCAATTCTTAGAAGTAAACCATCTTACCCAAAATAACATACTAGACTATGTCATTAATGTCAACCACGATAGATCCGGTCTTTGACCTCAAAAACATGTTTTCTAACGTTAAATATATTGTTATTGACGTGGAGTTTAGTATCAAAAGAATGCAAATAACCTGCACCTAGATGGTAGACAAGAGGTCGAACAGAACATTCGGATCATGTGGTTCGCTCATCCGTGAATGAGACCATTCTACAAATTGTTTGTCGCCAAAAGTGTTTGTAGCTAAAAGTCTTGGTCGCCAAAAGTGTTTATAGCTGTTCGTCTTGTTCGCCAAAAGTGTTTATAGCTGTTCGTCTTGTTCGCCAAAAGTGTTTATAGCTGTTCGTCTTGTTCGCCAAAAGTGTTTTGGGCTATTCGTCTTGTTCGCCAAAAGTGTTTATAGTTATTCGTCTTGTTCACTAAAAGTGTTTATAGCTGTTCGTCTTGTTCGCCAAAAGTGTTTGTAGATTATAGTATTGGTGAGAAACAAGTTTTTACTTTTAAAATACGACGTAGTACATTTTGATTTGTTTTTAATCTTGTCGCTGTTTTAAACACACATTTAACACGCAAATGTTTTCAATCATGAGGTTTGATTTTCTCTAAAAAACAAAAAACCCTTTAAAAAATTACATTTCGGTACAATGTATCTTCCAGGCATCTCTTCGGGGGAGGGGGGGGGGGCGAAGAAAGTGTACCGCTTCTCATCTCCCCCCCCCCCCCCCAACGAAATGGAATTTATATAGAAAACATATACTTTTAACGGTGTCCGCCCCTTCCCCCCGGAGAAAAAAGTCTGGAAGAAACACTGTTTTGGTAACTAATAAATTTTAATTAATGGTGTACTGTTGTTAATTATTTGTCTATTTATGCTTTTGAATTCGAGGTTTATTTCAGTTAGGTGTGTTTCTATATAAATAAATGATATTACTTACATGTTGCATGTAATAATTGAATTGTAGGATTATTTATGTTGTACAAAGTGCCAACCTATTTCAAAATAGATATATTTTAGAATATTACGACCAAAGACTACGCTTATAGTTACTTGATAAATAGTGGTGCAATATTATGTAAAGACCACGTCAAGACCTATTCTTTGAAAAATCCAACACTAAGAAAGTAGAACATTGTCAACAATACAACATACAACGATACAACATACCACCATACAACATACAACAATACAACATATAACGATACAACATACCACACGACCGTAAGTCAAACACGAAAGATCCTAGATCTAACAACACATGCAGATGAGTTAACGTTTAATGATCAGTTTTATTACTGGAGCTTAGGAAGACTTTAAAAGCAAACGAATGCAAATAACCTGCAACGACATTACAGATAAGAGACCGATAAGTATGATTGGGATCATCCGGTTCTCCCATTAGTGAAGGAGACTATTCTGACGCCGTGAATAGTGTATCGCCTCTCGTTAGCCACTAATCTAATTTGTCACCACCCAGTTTATGAGCTTATACTTCAAAATAAAAGGTAATGCATTTATTTTTAAGTACTCATCTTGTCGCTCTACTATACACAATTTTAGTTTGTTTATTTAATTTAATAAGAAAGTATTTTAGATATACGGTTTAATTTCCCCTAAACGTAAAACTAATAAAATAAAATAAAAGCGTTGGTCGCTCATACATTTTAGTAAAGTTGTTTCAAATAAATAGGCTATAAATGTTATCTACAACGAGCTGTATTTACGTACCGGTGTGTTACTATGTAAATATTTCTTACTTTGTACAGTGTGTTTACGCTAATATAAATGTGTTTATTTTAATTTTTATGTTGCTGGCAATTTTCTAAAGTATAAAATGCAGAAGGTTAACACCAACGCTTTTACTTCAAGATATAGATATAGTGCTGCATTATTACAGTCACGTGTATGTTCTAGGTTTATTGTCATGTGTTTGTTCTATATCTTATGTGTAATGTCTTAAATATGTTCTAGGTCAAAGTAACCGAAACTACTTAAGTGGCTGTGTTTACAGACAGGCAGACACACACACAGACGGACAAATTAGCGAAACCCTCCCCTCTAGCTGTGTGACTTCGGGTAAGAACGCCCCGTTGTAATACTTTAAGCGTGTTAAATTTTGTTACAGGTACAAGGTACCCTAATCTAACTACGGTTAACTAGAGCAAATATCCATTCATTATCTGTGGGTTTAAGCTAGGCCACACTGAGCTAAAGATGAACATTTAACCTACATTTGGGTCAGTGTGTTTTAATCTGCCCAGCTTTCGATAACAGAATCTACGGTGGACATATGCTGAATATGTGGGCCGCATACGGTACATGCACAAAACATGTTTATCTAGGTCGTTATACTTATCTTTTAGTCATCTTAAACAATCTATAAGAGATCCGATTTTAAGCTGTAAGACACAAGCGTAAAGGATAGGTTGGTTTTAGAAGGAATCGACTTTCTTGACTTAAACCTTTAAAGCCTTTGATGAGAAAATGTATGCTGATACAACTCTATATCGGACGCTGTATTCGACAGTTTCTTTACCTGGGCCCATGTAAACCCCACCTAAAGGCGCGGATGTTAGGAATTGGTCCTCGGTGACACTTGATAAACAATCCTTCGTCAATAGATTAAAAAATAAGATTGCAGGGCTTCTACTAAAGGTCAATATACGTTACCATAAGTGCGATAGTTGTTCTAATTTGTCATGACATAAACGATTGTATATATATATATATATATATATATATATATATATATATATATATATATATATATATATATATATATATATATATATATATATATATATATATATATATATATCAATAGGTATGCATAGCGATGTATTAAAAATTAAACAACAATTCACTGTTTTTAAAACCAGAATCAAACTATCTATTAAAACTGACCAAATGTTGTGCTGCAACTTGATTGAGTTTGTAATGTTTTGAATTAATGTGTAGGTATTGTATAAAAAAAACCTCTTCATGTCTTATGATCTTTAGGTTTCTCTAGTAAATTATTAGAGATAACGGAATGATTGGACTACTAGAAGGCGGTGATTACGCCGCAATTGTTGGCTATTTCGTTTTGGTCTTAGCTGTTGGAGTATGGGTAAGTCTGTTTTGTCCGTAGCGATTATCTTTGAGCTTAGGAAGTGGTTATTTAATCCGAACATTAAAATTTAGGAAAGTGGCTATTTCTTCCAAATGTTGAAGTTATTGTTTAGGGCCCTTGTTATTCCGTCCAACATTTAATGAATTTTCTTGATTTTTTTTATAAATAAGTCGTTATTTCGTTCGTAGATTATTAATGTAGTTCCGATGTTGTTAAATCGCCCATAATTTACTATTGTAATTAAATAAAACTATTATTTCCTGTCGTAGTTTAGTAAGAGGTTTGGAAATTGTATGGAAATTGTTTTAGCTTTCACGTTGAAGTATTTTTGTAAGAGTTTTTCATAATAATCTGTTTTTTTTCTTCCTAAAAAGCGATGTGACGACGTAAATGTTGTATACATTAAGATAAACACCCCTTTAATGTTTTCATCCTAATCGATTTTCTGCATTTAATATTCTTTAGACCAAAGGTCTTTCCACCGCGGTAATCATTAACATAGCCCACATACTATGATGAAAAGAACAGCATGTTGCCGATTATTATAGTTTACTCAAGCGGAAAAACATGACTCACTACGAAAAGACAGCATGTTACCAAACTCTAAAACACCCATGTTTTAATTACAGCAGTTCACGAAGTGTGTTTTATTACTCCAACGGTTCTGAACTGTTTTTAGTTAACCAGTTTTCCTACTCTTATTATAATCCTAACGAAAGTTTTAGCACCCGCCCTATTTATAAACCTTTGAGTGCGCCCATTGTTTA